>NW_028290284.1:0-47135 GCF_059628265.1 Tinamus guttatus | reverse complement strand
TTTCGTGTGTGGTTTCTTCTTTTCTTTGCCATTTTTTTCTCTTTTTTTCTGCGTTTTCTTCTTTGTTTTTTCCTCCATTTTTTTCGCTCTTTTTTTTGCGGTTTTGGTTCTTTTTTTTGCCCTTTTTTCGCCCCTTTTGCCCCGATCTCCCCTCACCCCTTCTTCTCCCGGGTCCAGGTTGGCTGGCGCGGAGGCAGGGAGGACGGAGCGGCCCCCCCGGACGCAGGTAGTTTCGGTGCATGGGGTCCCCCCGTGTCCCCCCCGTGTCCCCCCCATGTCCCCTGTCCCCCCATTGCCCTCCCCCCATTTCTTGCTTTCTTTCAGGGCCCCCCAAAAAACCCCTTCATTTTGGGTGGATTTCACCCCATTTAGGGACTTTTCACCCCATTGGGCTTCCCTAGCCATTTTTTCGTGGGTTTTCAGCCCTTTTTGGGGGGATTTAACCCCCTTTGGGGAGTTTCCACCCTTTTGGGGGTTTTTAACCCCAATTGGGGGGATTTGACCCCTTTTGGGGAGTTTCGACCCTTTTGGGGGTTTTTAACCCCATTTGGGGGGATTTGACCCCATTTGGGGAGTTTTCGACCCTTTTGGGGGTTTTTAACCCCATTTGGGGGAATTTGACCCCTTTTGGGGAGTTTCAAGCCTTTTGGGGGTTTTTAACCCCATTTGAGAGCATTTCACCCCATTTGGGCAGTTTGATCCTTTTAGCGGTTTTTAACCCCCGTTTGGGGGGATTTCACCCCATTTGGGGAGTTTCAACCCTTTTAGGGTTTTTAACCCCATTTGGGGGGGATTTCACCCCATTTGGGGGGTTTCCGGCCCCCTTTAAGAGGATTTCAGCCCTTTGGTGGTTTCAGCCCCATTTTGGGGGGTTTCAGAGCCATTTGGGGAATTTCAACCCCTTTTAGCCACTTCTGGCCTTTCTTTGGGGGGGGGGTCTTGTTTTGGGGGGATTTTCAGCCTTTTTAGGGGTTTTTGGCCCAATCTGGGGGGGAATTCAGCCCCTTTTGAGGGATTTGGCCCCATTTAGGGGTTTCTTGGGGTTTTCCAGCCCCTTTTTGGGGAAGTTTCACCCCATTTGAAGGGTTTTGACGCTTTTGGATGAGTTTCACCCCATTTGGGGGGTTTTGACCCTATTTGGGGGGGTTTGACCCTATTTGGGGGGTTTTTGGCCCCATCTGGCTGCATTTGGGGAGTTTTGGGCCTTTTTTGGCTTCTTTTTGACCCAGCTGGGGGGTCCCAGCCCCTTTTGGGGGGTTTTGGTCCCTTTAGGGGATTTGGGGCCCTTTTAGGGGATTTGGGGCCCCATTCTGGGTGGTTTCACCCCATTTTGGGGGTCCCGGCCTCAATTAGTTATTTTTAATCCCCCTTTCAGGTGTTTTGTCCCATATTGGTGGAGTTTTGACTCCAAACTGGGGTGTTTTGACCCCATTTCAGGGGGTTTAGCCCCCCTTCTTTTGTGTTTTTGCCCCATTTTGGGGGTCTTTTGGCTGCATTTTGGGGGGATTTGACCCCATTTTTGGTATTTCTGTCCCATTTTGGGGTCTTTCGGCCCCATTTTGAAGGTTTTCACCCCCATATCGGGGCTTTTGGCTGCATTTTGGGGGCCCCGGCCCCCTTTTGGGGTGTTTGCCCCCCGTTTTGGGGCATTTCAGCCCCATTTGGTGAAATTTGCCCCCATTTGGGGTTTTCTGCCTCCATTCGGGAGATTTCACCCCCCATTTGGGGGATTTTCACCCCACTCGGGGATTTTACCCCCATTTTGGGGGATTTCGGCCCCATTTGGGGAGTTTTGCCCCCGTTTGGGAAATTTTACCCCATTTTGGGCTATTTCGGCCCCCTTTTATTATTTTCCAGCCCCTTTTGGGCCCTCCAGGGCCTTTTTGGGTGTTTTTTTGGGGGGAAAACGGGGTTTTTCCCGGACGCCGGGGCCCCCCCATCCCCCCGTTGCCCCCCCCCGTCTCCCCTTTCCTCTCCCCCCCCCCCCCGCTAATTAAGGCCCCGTGCGGCTCATTAAGGCTCTCGCCGGGCCGGAATTAACGAGGCCCCGGTTGCCATGGCAACGGCGGTGACCTAGAAACGGGGGAAAAAAAAAGATGCTGGGGGGGGTCGCCATGGCAACGGGATGGGGAGGGGTCCCCCCCCCCCCCATCGTGACCCCTGACCCCAGGGCCTGTCCCCTGGCGGGGGGGGGGGGGGGGGAGGTCCCCTGGGGTGACGTCATCGGGATGATGGGGGGGTGACGTCATCAGGGTGGGGGGGGTGTCCCCAAGGTGACGTCATCGGGGTGTCCCCGGGGTGTCCCCATTGTTTGGTGACGGGGGGGGGGTCTCTGGAATGGGGGGGATCCCCAATGTGACGTCATCAGGGTGACCGGGGGGGTGGCAGGGGGGTGTCCCCAAGGTGACGTCATCGGGGTGTCCCCGGGGTGTCCCCGTTGTTTGGTGACGGGGGGGGGGGGTCTCTGGAATGGGGGGGATCCCCAATGTGACGTCATCAAGGTGACCGGGGGGGTAGCAGGGGGGTGTCCCCAGGGTGACGTCATCGGGGTGTCCCCAGGGTGTCCCCGTTGTTTGGGGGGGGGTCTCCGGAATGGGGGGGTCCCCAAGGTGACGTCATCAGGGTGACCGGAGGGGGTGACAGGGGGTTGTCCCCAAGGTGACGTCATCAGGGTGAGCGGGGGGGGGTTCCCAAGGTGACGTCATCGGGGTGTCCCCGGGGTGTCCCCGTTGTTTGGAGACGGGGGGGGGGGGTCTCTGGAATGGGGGGGATCCCCAATGTGAGGTCATCAGGGTGACCGGGGGGGTGGCAGGGGGGTGTCCCCAGGGTGACGTCATCAGGGTGTCCCCAGGGTGTCCCCGTTGTTTGGGGGCGGTCTCCGGAATGGGGGGGTCCCCAAGGTGACGTCATCAGGGTGACCGAGGTGGGGGGGGTGATGGGGGAGTGTCCCCAAGGTGACGTCATCGGGGAGTCCTCGGGGTGTCCCCGTTTTTTGGGGGGTGTCTCCGGAATGGGGGGGGGTCCCCAAGGTGACGTCATCAGGGTGACCAAGGTGGGGGGGGTGATGGGGGGGTGTCCCCAAGGTGACGTCATCAGGGTGCCCAGATGGGGTGACGGGGGGGTGTCCCCAAGGTGACGTCATCGGGATGTCCCCAGGGTGTCCCCATTGCTTGGGGGGGGGTCTCTGGAATGGGGGGTCCCCCCACGGTGACCGCGATGTCCCCAGGTGCCCCCAGGGTGACAGGGACGTCCCTGGGGTCCCCAAAGTGACAGGAGGGTCCTGAGGGTGACAGGGACATTCCCAGTGTCCCCAGGGTGACGGTGTCCCAAGGTGGCCCATGGGGATGGTGGCCCATGGGGATGGTGGCCCATGGGGTGTCCCCAGGGTGACAGGGACATTCCCAGTGTCCCCATGGTGACACTGTCCTAAGGTGGCCCATGGGGATGGTGGCCCATGGGGTGTCCCCAGGTCGATAGGGACATTCCCGGTGTCCCCAGGGTGATGGTGTCCCAAGGCAGTGGTGGCCCATGGGGTGTCCCCAGGGTGACAGGGACATTCCCAGTGTCCCCAGGGTGACGGTGTCCCAAGGTGGCCCATGGGGATGGTGCCCCATGGGGTGTCCCCAGGTCAATAGGGACATTCCCAGTGTCCCCATGACGATGGTGCCCCAAGGCAATGGTGGCCCATGGGGTGTCCCCAGGGTGACCCAACGGGTGACCCCGGTGACGGTGTCACCGTGTCCCGCAGACATCCGGGACAGCGGCAAGAAGCCGGTGATGCTCTTCCTGCACGGAGGCTCCTACATGGAGGGCACCGGGAACATGTTCGACGGCAGCGTCCTGGCCGCCTACGGCAACGTCATCGTCGTCACCATCAACTACCGCCTGGGCGTCCTCGGTGCGGCCGCGCGGCAGCCGCGTCGGGGCCATTTCCATGGATTTGGGGAGTTGTTGAGTCTTGGAGGGGTTGGGGGCAGATTTTGTTGGGTTTTGGGGGGTTTGGATGGATTTTGTTGAGTTTTGTTGGGTTTTGTTGGGTTTTGTTGGGTTTGAGGCAATTTGGGGGCATTTTGATCGGTTTTGGGAGGGTTGTTGAGTCTTGGAGGGGTTGGGGGCGGATTTTGTTGGGTTTCGGGGGGTTTGGATGGGTTTGGATGGATTTCGTTGAGTTTTGTTGGGTTTTGTTGGGTTTTGGGGGGGTTTGATGGGTCTTGGGTGGGTTTGGATGGGTTTGGATGGGTTTGGATGGGTCTTGTTGGGTTTGAGGCAATTTGGGGGCATTTTGATCGGTTTTGGGAGGGTTGTTGAGTCTTGGCGGGTTTGGGGATGGGTTTCGGAGGGTTTTGGGAAGTTTCGATGGGTCTTGGGTGGGTTTTGATGGGTCTTGGGTGGGTTTTGATGGGTTTGGGTGGGTTTTGTTGAGTCTTGTTGGGTTTGGGGGGGTTTTGATCAATCTTGGGGGGTTGTTGAGTATTGGAGGGTTTGGGGGTGGCTTTTGTTGGGTTTCAGGGTGTTTTGGTGGGTTTGGATGCATTTTGTTGGGTTTTGTTGGGTTTCAGGGGGTTTTGATGGGTCTTGGCTGGGTTTTGATGGGTCTTGGGTGGGTTTTGATGGGTCTTGGGTGGGTTTCGGTGGGTTTTGTTGACTCTTGTTGGGTTGGGGGGGTTGATCAGTTTTGGGGGGTTGTTGAGTCTTGGTGGGTTTGGGGGCGGCTTTTGTTGGGTTTGGGGGGTTTTGATGGGTTTGGGTGGGTTTTGACAGGTTTTGTTGGGTTTCAGGGTGTTTTGATGGGTCTTGGGTGGGTTTAAATGGGTTTGGGTGGGTTCTGTTGGGTTTTGTTGAGTCTTGTTGGGTTTGGGAGCATTTTGATCAGTTTTGGGGGGCTTATTGAGTCTTGGTGGGTTTGGGGTGGGTTTTGATGGAGTTTGGGTGGATTTTGTTGGATTTTGTTGAGTCTTGTTGGGGTTTGGTGGGTTTAGGGTGGGTCTGGTTGTGTTTTGTTGGGTTCTGTTGGGTCTTCTTGGCTTTGGGTGAATTTTGAAAGGTTTTGGGTGGGCGTTGATGAGTTTTGGTGCATTTTGTTGGTCTTTGTTAAGTCTTGGAGGGTTTGCGGTGGGTTTTAGGGTGCTTTGGTGGCTCTTGAGTAGGTTTTGATGGAATTTGGGTGGGTTTGGGCAGTTTTTGTTGGGTTTTGTTGAGTCTTCTTGGATTTTGCTGGGATTTGATGAGTTTTCACGGGTTTGAGGTGGGTCTTGGGTGAGTTTTGGGGTGTTTCGTTGGATTTTGGAAGGTTTTGTTGGGCCTTCTCAGGTTTGGGTGGATTTTGGAAGGTTTTGGGTGGAGTTTGATGGGTTTGGGCAGATTTTGTTAGGCTTTGTTGAGTCTTGTTGAGTTTTGACGGGTTTTGGGGTGTTTTGTTGGGTCTTGGGTAGGTTTTGGTTGAATTTCGTTGGGTTTCGTTGAGTCTTGTTGGGTTTTGTTGGGTGTTTGTGGATTTTGGAAGGTTTGGGGTGGTATTTGGTGGCGTTTGCTGCGTTTTGGCGGATTTCGTTGGGTCTTGGGTAGGTTTTGGTTGGATTTCGTTGGGTTTCGTTGAGTCTTGTTGGGTTTTGTTGGGTGTTCGTGGATTTTGGAAGGTTTGGGGTGGTATTTGGTGGATTTTGTTGGGTTTTGGCTGATTTTGGTGGGTTTCGATGGCTCCCGATGCACCTCATTGGCTCCCCACGCCGTGTCCCCAGGGCGGTGGGGACATCCCCATGGGTCCCAGCGTATCCCAACGGGTCCCAAGCGCCTTGGGGTGTCCCGGTGTCCCCCCCCCGTGACACTCGTGTCCCCCCCAGGCTTCCTGAGCACGGGGGACCAGGCGGCCAAGGGCAACTATGGCCTCCTGGACCAGATCCAGGCCCTGCGCTGGCTGCAGGAGAACGTGGGGCACTTTGGGGGCGACCCCCAGCGCATCACGATCTTCGGCTCCGGCGCCGGCGCCGCCTGCGTCAGCCTCCTCATCCTCTCCCACCATTCCGAAGGTACCGCCCGCCCCCCAGACCCATAGGGACCCATAGGGACCCACAGGGACCTTCTGGGATGTCCTGGGAGCCACCAAAGCCCCCAGGAAGCCAAGAGGAACCTCCAGGAAGCTCCATTAGGTTCCTCCAACCCCTTGGAGATCCCTAAGGACATCCTGGGAACCCTTCTAACACCCACAGGGACCCATAGGGACCCATAGGGACCCACAGGGACCTCCTGGGATGTCCTGGGAGCCACCAAAGCCCCCAGGAAGCCAACGGGAACCTCCAGGAAGCTCCATTAGGTTCCTCCAACCCCTCGGAGATCCCTAAGGACATCCTGGGAACCCTTCTAACACCCACAGGGACCCCCAGGACCCATAGGGACCCATAGGGACCTCCTGGGACCCACAGGGACCTCCTGGGACCCACCAAACCCTCTAGGACCCTCCAGGAAGCCCCACCAGGTCCTGCCAAACCCTTCAGAGATGCCCAAGGACGTCCTGGTGTCCCCACATCCCTTCCTATGGTGTCCCAATGTCCCCCATCCAACCTCATGGCATCCTGGTGTCCCCACGTCCAACTTATGGTGTCCTGGTGTCCCCACGTCCAACCTCATGGCATCTTGGTGTCCCACATCCAACTTTATGGCATTTTGGTGTCCCCACATCCAACCGCATGGCATCTTGGTGTCCCCCTGTCCAACTTCATGACATCCCAGTGTCCCCATGTCCAACCTCATGACATTTTGGTGTCCCCACGTCCAACCTCATGGCATCTTGGTGTCCCACATCCAACTTTATGGCAACCCAGTGTCCCCACATCTAACTTCATGGCATTCCGGTGTCCCCACATCCAACCTCATGGCATCCAAGTGTCCCTGTGTCCAACTTTATGGCATTTTGGTGTCCCCATGTCCAACCTCATGACATCCCGGTGTCCCCACGTCCAACTTTATGGCGTTTTGGTGTCCCCACATCCAACCTCATGGCATCTTGGTGTCCCCCTGTCCAACTTCATGACATCCCAGTGTCCCCATGTCCAACCTCATGGCATTTTGGTGTCCCCATGTCCAACCTTATGGCATCCCGGTGTCCCCACATCCAACTTATGATGTCCTGGTGTCCCCATGTCCAACCTCACGGCATTTTGGTGTCCCGCGTCCAACTTTATGGCAACCCAGTGTCCCCACGTCCAACCTCATGGCACCTTGGTATCCTCACATCCAACCTCATGACATCTTGGTGTCCCCATGTCCAACCTCATAGCATTTGGTGTCCCCATGTCCAACCTCATGACATCTTGGTGTCCCACGTCCAACTTGATGACATTTTGGTGTCCCCACGTCCAACTTTATGCATTTTGGCGTCCCCACGTCCAACCTCATGACATCTTGGTGTCCCCATGTCCAACCTCACGTCATCCTGGTGTCCCTGTGTCCAACCTCATGGCATTTTGGTGTCCTCACATCCAACCTCATGGCATCTTGGTGTCCCCATGTCCAACTTCATGACATCCCAGTGTCCCCATGTCCAACCTCATGACATTTTGGTGTCCCCCACGTCCAACTTTATGGCATTTTGGTGTCCCCACGTCCAACTTCATGACATCTTGGTGTCCCCACATCCAACCTCACGGCATCTTGGTGTCCCCATGTCCAACCTCACATCATCCTGGTGTCCCCGTGTCCAACCTCACGTCATCCCGGTGTCCCCATGTCCAACCTCATGGCATTTTGGTGTCCCCACATCCAACTTTATGACATCTTGGTGTCCCACGTCCAACTTTATGGCATTTTGGCATCCCCACGTCCAACTTTATGGCATTTTGGTGTCCCCACATCCAACCTCATGACATCTTGGTGTCCCACATCCAACCTCATGACATCTTGGTGTCCCACGTCCAACTTGATGACATTTTGGTGTCCCCACGTCCAACTTTATGGCATTTTGGCGTCCCCACGTCCAACCTCATGACATCTTGGTGTCCCCATGTCCAATCTCACGTCATCCTGGTGTCCCCACGTCCAACCTCATGACATCTTGGTGTCCCACATCCAACCGCATGGCATCTTGGTGTCCCCCTGTCCAACTTCATGACATCCCAGTGTCCCCATGTCCAACCTCATGACATTTTGGTGTCCCCACGTCCAACCTCATGGCATCTTGGTGTCCCACATCCAACTTTATGGCAACCCAGTGTCCCCACATCTAACTTCATGGCATTCCGGTGTCCCCACATCCAACCTCATGGCATCCAAGTGTCCCTGTGTCCAACTTTATGGCATTTTGGTGTCCCCATGTCCAACCTCATGACATCCCGGTGTCCCCACGTCCAACTTTATGGCGTTTTGGTGTCCCCACATCCAACCTCATGGCATCTTGGTGTCCCCTGTCCAACTTCATGACATCCCAGTGTCCCCATGTCCAACCTCATGGCATTTTGGTGTCCCCATGTCCAACCTTATGGCATCCCGGTGTCCCCACATCCAACTTATGATGTCCTGGTGTCCCCATGTCCAACCTCACGGCATTTTGGTGTCCGCGTCCAACTTTATGACAACCCAGTGTCCCCACGTCCAACCTCATGGCACCTTGGTATCCTCACATCCAACCTCATGACATCTTGGTGTCCCCATGTCCAACCTCATAGCATTTGGCGTCCCCATGTCCAACCTCATGACATCTTGGTGTCCCACATCCAACCTCATGACATCTTGGTGTCCCACGTCCAACTTGATGACATTTTGGTGTCCCCACGTCCAACTTTATGGCATTTTGGCGTTCCCACGTCCAACCTCATGACATCTTGGTGTCCCCACGTCCAACCTCACGTCATCCTGGTGTCCCTGTGTCCAACCTCATGACATCTTGGTGTCCCACATCCAACCTCATGACATCTTGGTGTCCCACGTCCAACTTGATGACATTTTGGTGTCCCCATGTCCAACCTCATGACATCTTGGTGTCCCACATCCAATCTCATGACATCTTGGTGTCCCACATCCAACCTCATGACATCTTGGTGTCCCACGTCCAACTTTATGACATTTTGGCGTCCCCGCGTCCAACTTACTGGCATTTTGGCGTCCCCGCGCGCGCCGCGCTGACGCCCCGGCGCCGCCGCGTCCCCAGGTCTCTTCCAGAAGGCCATCGCGCAGAGCGGCACGGCCATCTCCAGCTGGTCGGTCAACTACCAGCCGCTCAAGTACGCGCGGCTGCTGGCGGCCAAGCTGGGCTGCGAACGGGCCGACACCGGCGCCGCCGTCGAGTGCCTCCGGCGCCAGCCCTTCCGCGCGCTCGTGGACCAGGACGTGCAGCCCGCACGCTACCACGTGGCCTTCGGGCCGGTGGTGGACGGCGACGTGGTGCCCGACGACCCCGAGATCCTCATGCAGCAGGGCGAGTTCCTCAACTACGACATCCTCATCGGCGTCAACCAGGGCGAGGGCCTCAAGTTCGTGGAGGACTCGCTGGAGAGCGAGGACGGCATCTCGGCCTCCTACTTCGACTTCACCGTGTCCAACTTCGTGGACAACCTCTACGGCTACCCCGAGGGCAAGGACATCCTGCGCGAGACCATCAAGTTCATGTACACGGACTGGGCCGACCGCGACAACGGCGAGATGCGGCGCAAGACGCTCTTGGCGCTCTTCACCGACCACCAATGGGTGGCGCCGGCGGTGGCCACGGCCAAGCTCCACGCCGAGTACCAGTCGCCCGTCTATTTCTACACGTTCTACCACCACTGCCAGACGGACGCGCGGCCCGAGTGGGCGGACGCGGCGCACGGCGACGAGATCCCCTACGTGTTCGGGGTGCCCATGGTGGGCGCCACCGACCTCTTCCCGTGCAACTTCTCCAAGAACGACGTCATGTTGAGCGCCGTCGTCATGACCTACTGGACCAACTTCGCCAAGACGGGGTGAGCGGGGAGGGCCGGGGCGCGGGGACGGGGAGGGAGGGGTGGGGTTGATGTTGGATGGATGGATGGATCATGGGATGGATGGATGGTTGGATGGATGGATCATGGGATGGATGGATGGATGGATGGATGGATGGATGGATGGATGATGGATGGATGGATGGATCATGGGATGGATGGATGGATGGATGGATCATGGGATGGATGGATGGATGATGGATGGATGATGGATGGATGGATGGAGGATGGACGGATGCATGGATGGATGGATGGAGGGTTGGATGGACAGATGGATGGACGGATGGACGGATGGATGGAAGGATGGATGGATGGATGGACAAATGGATGGATGGATGGATGGATGGATGGATGGACAGATGGATGGAGGGATGGATGGACGGATGGATGGATGGATGGATGGACAGATGGATGGACAGATGGATGGATGGATGGACAGATGGACGGATGGATGGATGGATGGATGGAGGGATGGACAGATGGATGGATGGACAGATGGACGGATGGATGGACGGGATGGATGGACGGATGGATGGATGGATGGACAGATGGATGGACGGACGGATGGATGGACGGATGGATGGACGGATGGATGGACAGATGGATGGACAGATGGATGGACAGATGGATGGCTGGAGGATGGACGGATGGATGGATGGAGGGTTGGATGGATGGACAGATGGACGGATGGATGGAAGGATGGACGGATGGATGGATGGATGGAGGGTTGGATGGACAGACGGATGGATGGATGGAAGGCTGGCCGGAGGGCTGGGCGGGGGCTGCTCACACCCGTCCCCCCGCAGCGACCCCAACCAGCCGGTGCCGCAGGACACCAAGTTCATCCACACGAAGCCCAACCGCTTCGAGGAGGTCGTGTGGAGCCGCTTCGACGCCAAGGCCAAGCAGTACCTGCACATCGGCCTCAAGCCGCGCGTGCGGGACAACTACCGCGCCAACAAGGTGGCCTTCTGGCTCGAGCTGGTCCCGCACCTGCACAACCTGCACGACGCCGCGGTACCGCCGGCGGGGGGCGTGGCCAACACCGCGCGGCCGCCGCCTGTACCCACGCGGCGCCCCCCGCGGCGCCCGGTACCTTCGATGCGACCGCCTGTTCCGAGCGATGATGACGATGATGATGACGGTGACAACAGTCGGCGCCGCTTCGCGCCCTTCCCCGGCGACACCCGCGACTACTCCACGGAGCTGAGCGTCACCGTGGCCGTGGGGGCCTCCCTGCTGTTCCTCAACATCCTGGCCTTCGCCGCGCTGTACTACAAGCGGGACAGGCGGCCGGGCGGCGGTAGCGGCGCCAGGCGGCCGCGTTGCGGGGGTACCACCGGGGGCGGTTCGGGTGTTGCCGAGGAGGAGCTGGTGACGCTGCGGCTGAAGGCGGCCGGGGCGGGTGACGCGGGGGGGGGGTCGTCGCGGAGGCCCCCCCCGGACTACGCCCTGGCCCTGCGGAGGGCGCCCGAGGACCTGGCCCTGCTGGGGGGGGGAGGGGGGGGTGGGGGGGGGGAGGGGCGCTGCTGCCGGCCCTGGGGGGGTTCGGGGCCTTCGCGGGGGGGGGGAGGGGGCGGGGCGGGGGGGGGCGGGGCACAACAGCGCGCTGCCCCACCCCCACTCCACCACGAGGGTATAGGGAGGGGGGGACCCCCCCATGGACCTATAGGGAGTGGGGACCCCTCCATGGACCTATAGGGACCAGGGGACCCCCCCAATGCGCCTATAGGGAGGGGGGGACCCCCCCAATGCGCCTATAGGGACTGGGGGACCCCCCAAACCCACCTATAGGGTCTGGACAATGGGACCCCCCCAATGCTCCTATAGGGAGGGGGGACCCCCCCATGGACCTATAGGGAGGGGGGGACCCCCCAATGGACCTATAGGGACTGGGGGACCCCCCGAACCCACCTATAGGGAGCAGGGACCCCCCCCAACCACCTATAGGGAGGGGGGACCCCCCCATGGACCTATAGGGACTGGGGGACCCCCCAATGCGCCTATAGGGAGGGGGGATCCCCCGAACCCACCTATAGGGAGGGGGAACCCCCCCCATGGACCTATAGGGACTGGGGGACCCCCCCAATGCGCCTATAGGGAGGGGGGACCCCCCCAATGCACCTATAGGGAGGGGGGACCCCCCGAACCCACCTATAGGGAGCAGGGACCCCCCCCAACCACCTATAGGGAGGGGGGACCCCCCCATGGACCTATAGGGACTGGGGGACCCCCCAATGCGCCTATAGGGAGGGGGGACCCCCCTGAACCCACCTATAGGGTCTGGACAATGGGACCCCTCAATGGACCTATAGGGAGTGGGGACCCCCCCCCACGGACCTATAGGGACCGGGGGACCCCCCCAATGCACCTATAGGGAGGGGGGACCCCCCCATGGACCTATAGGGAGGGGGGACCCCCCCAATGCACCTATAGGGACCAGGGGACCCTCCCAATGTGCCTATAGGGCATGGGGACCCCCCCCAACAACCTATAGGGAGTGGGGACCCCCATAATGCGCCTATAGGGAGCGGGGAGCCCCCCAGTGCACCTATAGGGCATGGGGACCCCCCTGAACCCGCCTATAGGGCCTGGACAATGGGACCCCCCCCAAATCCACCTATAGGGACCAGGGGACCACCCCAACCAACTTATAGGGACCGGGGGGGACCCCCAACCCTCCTATAGGGACCAGGGACCCCCCACCCGCCTATAGGGCCCGGACAATGGGACCCCCCCCCCCCCCAAATCCACCTATAGGGCCCAGGCGCCAGGGCCCCAATCCCATCTATAGGGCCTGGACATTGGGACCCCCCCAGAACCCCCCTATAGGGCCCGGACACCGGGGCCCCCACTTTGATATAGGGCCCGGATGCCCCCCCCATTGTGTATATAGGGCCCGGACGCCGGGGCCCCCCCCCCGGACGCCTGGGCCCCCCATTTTCGTGTCCCCCCCTCCCCGCATGGGGGCCCTCCCGGACGCCTGGGCCCTCCCCGACCCCCCCCCCCTCCCCGGACCCCCCTTTTTTTGGGGTGTTTTTTTTTTCTCTCGCGGTTGTTGTTGGTCGCCCCGGACGCCTGGGCCCCCCTTTTGGCCCGAAGCCTGGGGGGGACCCCCCCCCCGGACCCACAGAACGAGGAAGGCGCCCGGACGCCTGGGCCCCTTCCCGGACGCCTGGGCCCTTCCCGGACGCCTGGGCCCCTTCCCGGACTCCTGGGCCCTTCCCGGACTCCTGGGCCCTTCCCGGACTCCTGGGCCCCTTCCCGGACTCCTGGGCCCTTCCCGGACTCCTGGGCCCTTCCCGGACTCCTGGGCCCCTTCCCGGACTCCTGGGCCCTTCCCGGACGCCTGGGCCCCTTCCCGGACGCCTGGGCCCCTTCCCGGACTCCTGGGCCCTTCCCGGACGCCTGGGCCCCTCCGGGACCTTCATGGACATCGGGAAGCCCCCCCGGACGCCTGGGCCCCCCAACACCCCCCCCATAAGGACACACATTGAACCCCCCCCACCCGGACGCCTGGGCCCCCCCATTGCATGATCCCAACCCGGCGTCGGGACCGGGCCGAAATTCCCGGAAAAAAAGGGAAAAATCCCCCAAGCGGCGGCGGAGGGAGCCGGTTCCCCCCTCCCACCCCCTTTTATTGCCCCTTTTCCCTCATTTTCCCCTTTTTTCCCCATTTCTTTGCCAATTTCCCCTCCTTTTCCCCATTTTCCCTCCTGTTTTAACTCCTTTCCCCTCCTTTTCCCCATTTTCCCTCCTGTTTTAACTCCTTTCCCCTCCTTTTCTCCATTTTCCCCCATTTTTTGCTCCTTTCCACCCGTTTTCCCCTATTTTCCCCCATTTTTGCCCATTTCCCGCTCCCTTGACCCCCTTTTCCTCCTTTCTATCCCTTTTCCCTTCCCTTTTGCCCTCTTTCCTCTTGTTTTCCCCCATTTTCTCTCCTTTTTGCCCATGCACCTTCATTTTCAACCATTTTCATGCATTTTTTGCATTTTCTCCCATTTTTAACATTTTTGCCCATTTCCTCATCATTTCTGCATTTTTTACCCATTTCCTCGTCCTTTCTGCATTTTTTCCTCTCCCTTTTCCCCAATTTCCCCTTCATTTCCCCCATTTCCCCTCGTATTCCCCCATTTCCCTCATTTTTCCCTTTATTCCCCCTTTTTTCCTCCTTTTTTCCCCATTTCCCCCTCATTTTTTCTTTGTTCCCCATTTTCCCTCATTTTCACCATTTTCCCCTCTTTTTCCCCGTTTTCCCCCTCTTTATTCCCCTCTTTTCCCCATTTTTCCCTCATTTCCCCCACATTTCCCCCTTTTCTCCCATTTCCCCCTTTTTCCCCCATTTTCCCTGTTTTCCTCCGTATTTCCCTCCTTTTTCTCATTTTCCCTCTTTTTGCCCCCCATTTTCCCTCTTTTTGCCCCATTTTCCTTCTTTTTTCCCCGTTTTTCCCTCATTTCCGCCATTTCCCACCCCCCCCCCCCCCGCCGCTCCGGTGCCAAACGCGGCCAAGATGGCCGCCGCCAAGATGGCCGCCCGTCGCCATGGCAACCTCCGCCGCCCGCCGCGTCACCATGGCGACGCGCCCCCCCCTCCGGGACAGGCCCCGCCCACCCCCATGGCAGCCCCGCCCCGCCCCGTCCCGTCGCCATGGCGACCCGGCCCCGCCCCCAGAGCATCTATTTTTATTCCCAGAGGGGCCGCGGGGGGGGGGGGGAGGCCCCGCCCCTTCCGGCCGCGCTCGGGGGGGGGGGTTGGGGGGGGGAGGGGCGGCCCCGGGGCGTTTTTAAGCGAAAAGAGCCGAAAAAAGGGAAAAAAAAGGACCGCCCCCCCCGCCCCCCCCGCGGTGTAAATAGAGACCGGACCGAGCGCCGCTTCCGCTTCCTGCTTCCGGGGCGGGAGGGGGGGGAGCGGAGGAAGGGGCGGAGCGTCGCCAGGGCAACGGGGCGGGGGCGGGGAGTGCCGCGCATGGCAACGCCCCGCCCCCTCGTAGCAACGCGTCGGGCCCCATGGCAACGCCCCGCCCCCCATAGCAACGCCCCGGGCTCCATAGCAACGCCCCGCCCCCCATAGCAACGCCCCGGGCTCCATAGCAACGCCCCGCCCCTCTCCCCCACGCCACAAGGCGCCGTGGGCGGAGCCTCGCGACCCCGCCCACTTTTCCCGCCCCGCCATGGCGGCCACGGGGGGCGGGGCCAGCCGGTGCCCCGCCCCCCCCGAGGCGCTGCTGCTGCTGCTGGCGCTGGGGCTGCTGGTCCAGATCGGGCTGCGCCTGGGCGCCATGGTGGGGGCGGGGCCACGGCGAGGGGGCGGGGCCACGGGTGTGAGGGGCGGGGCCACCGGGTGGGGGAGGGGCGTGGGGGGAGGGGTGGTGGATGGGGGTGGGGGGGGCTATAGAGTGTGGGAGGGGCCATGGATGGGGGTGGGGCTATGGTGGGACCATGGGGTGTGGGAGGGGCTACGAGGCTTGGGAGGGGCCATGGGGGAGGGGATGTAGGGTGGGGGCGGGGCCATGGGTGGGGGGGCTATGGTGGGACCATGGGGAGTGGGAGGGGCTACGAAGTGTGGGAGGGGCCATGGGGGAGGGGCCGTGGGTGGGGCTATGGATGGGGGAGGGGCTATGGTGGGACCATGGGGTGTGGGAGGGGCTACGAGGTGTGGGAGGGGCTATGGGGGCAGGGCCATGGAGTGGGGCGGGGCCATGGGGTGAGGGGCTATGAGGTGTGGGAGGGGTCATGGGTGGGGGCGGGGCCATGGGTGGGGGCGGGGCTATGGGTGTGGGAGGGGCTATAGGGTGTGGGCGGGGCCATGGGGGAGGTTGGGGGGGTCTGTAGGGCAGGGGGGGTTCATGGGATGGGGGCGGGGCTATGGGGTGGGCGGGGCTATGGAGGGAGGTCCATGGGGGCGGGGTCATTGAGTGACTCCGCCCCTCCCCTCCCCCCCCCCCCTTTCCACAGCTCCTGTCCTGGGCCCGGGAGCTGCTGTGGGGGGGGCGGGGTGAGCGGGGCGGGGCCGCGGCCGAGGGGCGGGGCTGGAGGACCGAGGGGCGGGGCTGGAGGACCGAGGGGCGAGGCTGGAGGCCGAGGGGCGGGGCTGGGGGCCGAAGGGAGGGGCTGGAGGACCGAGGGGAGGGGCTGGAGGACGTTGGAGCAGTGAGGGGGAGGCTTCGAGGAGCGGAGGGGTCCTGGAGGACTGAGGGGAGGGGTTGGAGGACTGAGGGGAGGGGCTGGAGGATGGGGGGGGCCTTGGAGGACTGAGGAGGGCCCTGGAGGACCGGGGGGGCGGAGCCAGGACAGCGCCCCGCCCCAACAGAGCCGCTCCCGCCGCCGCCGCCGCTTCCCGCCTCGGCCACTTCCGCCGCCGTCACTTCCGCCCGGCGCCGCCGGCACCGCCCCCACCGCATCGCGCTGGAGCTGCGGCTACGTCACGAGCCGCCGGCCCCGCCCCCCGCCGGGCCCCGCCCCCCGCGCACCGTGTCCCGCGGCACCGACCCGGCCCCGCCCCCGGCGGCGCTGGCCCCGCCCCCCGCTCCGGCCCCGCCCCTCGTTGCGCCGGCTCCGCCCCCCGCGCTGTCGGCTCCGCCCCGCGCAGTATCGGCCCCGCCCCCCGCGGCGCTGGCCCCGCCTCCCGCCGTATCGGCCCCGCCCCCTTCGGTGCCGGCCACGCCCCCAGCGGCGCCGGCCCCGCCCCCTGACTGGGTCTTCCGGCCCCTCCCCTCCCCCCCCGCGGCGTCGCCCAATAAAGGGCGGGGGCGCTGACGTCACGAGCGTGGCTTGAGCGGCGCCGGAAGATGACGTCAATCGGGGGGGGTGGGGCTCGCACGGACATGGGGGCGGCGCGTGGCGATGACGTCACGGGAGCCCCGCGAGGCTTGACGTCACGCGAGGGGGGCGTGTGGGGGGGAGCCGGTGTGGGGCCACACGTGGCCCCATGACGTCACACGTGTCTCCATGACATCATGGACCCGCCCCTTGTGTTTCCATGAGGTCACACGCGTGTCCCCGGTGACATCACAGGGTCACACGCGTGTCCCCGGTGACGTCACGGCGTCACACACGTCCCCATGACGTCACACGTGTGTCCCTGGTGACGTCATAGAGTCACACATGTCCCCAGTGTCACACACATCCCCATGACGTCACACGCCTGTCCCCAGTGACGTCATAGAGTCACACGAGTGTCCCCGGTGACGTCATAGGGTCACATGAGTGTCCCCAGGGGCGTCACGGTATCACACATGTCCCTATGACATCACAAGAGTGTCCCCAGTGATGTCATAGGGTCACACACATCCCCATGATGTCACACGCGTGTCCCCGGTGACGTCACAGCATCACACACATGTCCTCAGTGACATCATAGGGTCATACACGTGTCCCCAGTGACATCACGGCGTCACACACGTCCCCATGACATCGCACGCATGTCCCCAGTGACGTCATAAGGTCACACACATCCCCATGACGTCACATGAGTGTCCCCGGTGATGTCACGGTGTCACACACATCCCCATGACATCACACGCATGTCCCCAGTGACGTCACAGCATCACACATGTCCCCATGACATCACACACGTGTCCCCAGTGACATCATAGGGTCACACGTGTGTCCCCGGTGACGTCACAGGGTCACACACATCCCCATGACGTCACACGCCTGTCCCCAGTGGCGTCATAGAGTCACACGAGTGTCCCCGGTGACGTCATAGGGTCACATGAGTGTCCCCAGGGACGTCACGGTATCACACATGTCCCTATGACATCACAAGAGTGTCCCCAGTGATGTCATAGGGTCACACACATCCCCATGATGTCACACGCGTGTCCCCGGTGACGTCACAGCATCACACACGTGTCCCCAGTGACATCATAGGGTCATACACGTGTCCCCGGTGACATCACGGCGTCACACACGTCCCCATGACATCGCACGCATGTCCCCAGTGACGTCATAAGGTCACACACATCCCCATGACGTCACATGAGTGTCCCCGGTGATGTCACGGTGTCACACACGTCCCCATGACATCACACGCATGTCCCCAGTGACGTCACAGCATCACACATGTCCCCATGACATCACACACGTGTCCCCAGTGACGTCATAGGGTCACACACGTGTCCCCAGTGACATCAGAGTGTCACACACGTCCCCATGACGTCACATGTGTGTCCCCAGTGACATCATAGGGTCATATGCGTGTCCCCAGAGACGTCACTGGGTCACACACATCCCCATGACGTCACATGCGTGGCCCTGGTGACATCATAGGGTCACACGTGTGTCCCCAGTGACGTCACAGCATCACACACATCCCCATGACATCAGAAGAGTGTCCGCAGTGATGTCATAGGGTCACACACGTCCCCTGACGTCACATGAGTGTCCCCGGTGAAGTCACAGGGTCACACGCGTGTCCCCGGTGACGTCACGGTGTCACACACGTCCCCATGACGTCACACGTGTGTCCCTGGTGACGTCATAGAGTCACACATGTCCCCAGTGACGTCAGTGTCACACACATCCCCATGACGTCACACGCCTGTCCCCAGTGACGTCATAGAGTCACACGAGTGTCCCCGGTGACGTCATAGGGTCACACACGTCCCCATGATGTCACACTCGTCCCCGGTGACGTCATAGGGTCACATGAGTGTCCCCAGAGACGTCACGGTATCACACATGTCCCCATGACGTCACACACGTGTCCCCAGTGACGTCACGGTGTCACACACATCCCCATGACATCACATGTGTGTCCCCAGTGACGTCATAGAGTCACACGAGTGTCCCCGGTGACGTCATAGGGTCACACATTCCCCATGACATCACACAAGTGTCCCCAGTGGTGTCATAGGATCACACACATATCCCCGGTGACATCATAGAGTCACCCACCTACCCCCAGTGACGTCACAGGGTCGCAGAGGTGTCCCCAGTGACGCCATAGGGTCACACACGTCCCCATGACGTCACACGCGTGTCCCCGGTGACGTCATAGGGTCACACGTGTGTCCCCAGTGACGTCACAGCGTCACACACATCCCCATGACATCAGAAGAGTGTCCGCAGTGATGTCATAGGGTCACACACGTCCCCTGACGTCACATGAGTGTCCCCGGTGACGTCACGGCGTCACACACGTCCCCATGACGTCACACGTGTGTCCCTGGTGACGTCATAGAGTCACACATGTCCCCAGTGACGTCAGTGTCACACACATCCCCATGACGTCACACGCCTGTCCCCAGTGACTTCATAGAGTTACAGAAGTGTCCCCGGTGACGTCATAGGGTCACATGAGTGTCCCCAGTGACGTCACGGTGTCACACACATCCCCATGACATCACATGTGTGTCCCCAGTGACGTCATAGAGTCACACGAGTGTCCCCGGTGACGTCATAGGGTCACACATGTCCCCATGACATCACACAAGTGTCCCCAGTGGTGTCATAGGATCACACACATATCCCCGGTGACATCATAGAGTCACACACCTACCCCCAGTGACGTCACAGGGTCACAGAGGTGTCCCCAGTGATGCCATAGGGTCACACACGTCCCCATGACGTCACACGCGTGTCCCCGGTGACGTCATAGGGTCACATGCGTGTCCCCAGGGACGTCACACCGTCACACGTGTGTCCCCGGTGACGTCACAGGGTCACACACGTCCCCATGACGTCACACGCCTGTCCCCAGTGACGTCATAGAGTCACACGAGTGTCCCCGGTGACATCATAGGGTCACACACATCCCCATGACGTCACACGCGTGTCCCCGGTGACGTCACAGGGTCACACACATCCCCATGACGTCACACACGTCCCCATGACGTCACAGGGTCACACTCGCACGCGCCGCCCTCCCCCCCCCCGTCACCCTCCCCGCCCCTCCCCCACATCCGGAGCAGCTGCTCCCGCCCCTCCCCCCCCGGCAGCTGCCGCCCCCCCGGGACCCCCCCCCCTCCGGGTACAGTCGGAGGCTCCATGGCGGCCGCTACAGTCGGCGCCGTCACCCTCGTCCTGCTGGGGACCCTCGGCCGCGCCGGTAGGTGCCGGGGACCCCCGGGCGCCGGGGCCCCTTTCCCGGAATCCCGATCCCATTCCCGGACACCCGATCCCATTCCCGGACACCTGATCCCATTTCCGGACTCCCGATCCCATTCCCAGACTCCTGTCCCCATTCCAGGCTCCCGATCCCATTCCCGGACTCCTGGGCCCCTTTTCCCAAAATCCTGATCCCATTCCCAGACACCTGATCCCATTCCCAGACCCCCAATCCCATTCCCGGATGTCTGATCCCATTCCTGGACTCTTGCTGCCATTCCTGGACTCCTGGGCCCCTTTCCCAAAATCCTGATCCCATTCCCGGACTCCTGGGCCCCTTCCCCGAACTCCTGCCCCCATTCCCGGACACCTGATCCCATTCCCAGACCCCCGATCCCATTCCCAGACTCCTGATCCCATTCCCGGACTCCCGATCCCATTCCCGGACTCCTGGACCCCTTTCCCAGACTCCCGATCCCATTCCCGGATGTCTGATCCCATTCCCGGACTCCTGATCCCATTCCTGGACTCCTGGGCCCCTTTCCCAAAATCCTGATCCCATTCCCAGACTCCCGATCCCATTCCTGGATGCCTGATCCCATTCCCGGACTCCTGCCCCCATTCCTGGACGCCTGGGCCCCTTTCCCAGACTCCCGATCCCATTCCCGGATGTCTGATCCCATTCCCGGACTCCTGATCCCATTCCTGGACGCCTGGGCCCTTTCCCGGACTCCTGGCCCTGTTCCCAGAGTCCTGGACCCAATTCCCGGTCTCCCGTCCCCATTCCTGGACTCCTGCCCCCATTCCCGGATTCCTGGGCCCCTTTCCCGGACACCTGATCCCATTCCCGGATGCCTGATCCCATTTCCAGTCTCCCCCCTCCATTCCTGGACTCCTGTCCCCATTCCCACTCTCCCAAACCCATTCCCAGCCCCACTCCCAGTCTCCCAGGCCCATTCCCGCTCTCCCGCCCCCATTCCCAGCCCCATTCCCACTCTCTCGTCCCATTCCCGCTCTCCAGCCCCATTCCCGCCCCATTCCCGCCCCCATTCCCCCTCTCCCGGCCCCATTCCCGCTCCCATTCCCGTCCCATTCCCAGCCCCGTTCCTGCTGTCTCAGCCCCATTCTGGCCCCATTCCCATTTCCATTCCCACATTCCCATTCCCATTCCCGCCCAGGCGCGGCGCCCCCGGCCGAGCAGCGGCTGCTCCGGAGGCTCTTTGGGAATTCCAGCCCCATTCCCGCCCCATTCCCGCTCTCCCGCTCCCATTCCTGCTCCCATTCCCATTCCCGTCCCATTCCCACCCCCATTCCTGCCCCCCAGCCCCATTCCCATTCCCGCATTCCCATTCCCATTCCCATTCCCACATTCCCATTCCCACATTCCCACATTCCCATTCCCATTCCCATTCCCACATTCCCATTCCCACATTCCCATTCCCACATTCCCATTCCCACATTCCCATTCCCATTCCCATTCCCGCCCAGGCGCGGCGCCCCCGGCCGAGCAGCGGCTGCTCCGGAGCCTTTTTGGGAATTACAGCCCCATTCCCATTCCCACATTCCCATTCCCATTCCCATTCCCACATTCCCATTCCCACATTCCCATCCCCATCCCCATTCCCATTCCCATTCCCATTCCCATTCCCATTCCCATTCCCATTCCCACATTCTCATTCCCATTCCCATTCCCACATTCCCATTCCCACATTCCCATTCCCATTCCCATTCCCATTCCCATCCAGGCGCGGCGCCCCCGGCCGAGCAGCGGCTGCTCCGGAGCCTTTTTGGGAATTACAGCCCCATTCCCATTCCCATCCCCATTCCCATTCCCATTCCCACATTCCCATTCCCATTCCCACATTCCCATTCCCACATTCCCATTCCCATTCCCATTCCCGCCCAGGCGCGGCGCCCCCGGCCGAGCAGCGGCTGCTCCGGAGCCTTTTTGGGAATTACAGCCCCATTCCCATTCCCATTCCCATTCCCATTCCCACATTCCCATTCCCATTCCCACATTCCCATTCCCATTCCCATTCCCACATTCCCATTCCCATTCCCACATTCCCATTCCCATTCCCATTCCCATCCAGGCGCGGCGCCCCCGGCCGAGCAGCGGCTGCTCCGGAGCCTTTTTGGGAATTACAGCCCCATTCCCATTCCCATCCCCATTCCCATTCCCATTCCCACATTCCCATTCCCATTCCCACATTCCCATTCCCACATTCCCATTCCCATTCCCATTCCCGCCCAGGCGCGGCGCCCCCGGCCGAGCAGCGGCTGCTCCGGAGCCTTTTTGGGAATTACAGCCCCATTCCCATTCCCACATTCCCATTCCCATTCCCATTCCCACATTCCCATTCCCACATTCCCATCCCCATCCCCATTCCCATTCCCATTCCCATTCCCATTCCCATTCCCACATTCTCATTCCCATTCCCATTCCCACATTCCCATTCCCACATTCCCATTCCCATTCCCATTCCCATTCCCATCCAGGCGCGGCGCCCCCGGCCGAGCAGCGGCTGCTCCGGAGCCTTTTTGGGAATTACAGCCCATTCCCATTCCCATTCCCATTCCCATTCCCATTCCCACATTCCCATTCCCATTCCCACATTCCCATTCCCATTCCCATTCCCATCCAGGCGCGGCGCCCCCGGCCGAGCAGCGGCTGCTCCGGAGCCTTTTTGGGAATTACAGCCCCATTCCCATTCCCATCCCCATTCCCATTCCCATTCCCACATTCCCATTCCCATTCCCACATTCCCATTCCCACATTCCCATTCCCATTCCCATTCCCGCCCAGGCGCGGCGCCCCCGGCCGAGCAGCGGCTGCTCCGGAGCCTTTTTGGGAATTACAGCCCCATTCCCATTCCCACATTCCCATTCCCATTCCCATTCCCACATTCCCATTCCCACATTCCCATCCCCATCCCCATTCCCATTCCCATTCCCATTCCCACATTCTCATTCCCATTCCCATTCCCACATTCCCATTCCCACATTCCCATTCCCATTCCCATTCCCATTCCCATCCAGGCGCGGCGCCCCCGGCCGAGCAGCGGCTGCTCCGGAGCCTTTTTGGGAATTACAGCCCATTCCCATTCCCATTCCCATTCCCATTCCCATTCCCACATTCCCATTCCCATTCCCACATTCCCATTCCCATTCCCATTCCCATCCAGGCGCGGCGCCCCCGGCCGAGCAGCGGCTGCTCCGGAGCCTTTTTGGGAATTACAGCCCCATTCCCATTCCCATCCCCATTCCCATTCCCATTCCCACATTCCCATTCCCATTCCCACATTCCCATTCCCACATTCCCATTCCCATTCCCATTCCCGCCCAGGCGCGGCGCCCCCGGCCGAGCAGCGGCTGCTCCGGAGCCTTTTTGGGAATTACAGCCCCATTCCCATTCCCATCCCCATTCCCATTCCCATTCCCACATTCCCATTCCCATTCCCACATTCCCATTCCCACATTCCCATTCCCATTCCCACATTCCCATTCCCATCCCCATTCCCACATTCCCATTCCCATCCACATTCCCATTCCCATTCCCATTCCCATTCCCACATTCCCATTCCCATTCCCATTCCCACATTCCCATTCCCACATCCCCATTCCCATTCCCATTTCCACATTCCCATTCCCATTCCCACATTCCCATTCCCAGTCTCCCATTCCCATTCCCATTCCCACATTCCCATTCCCATTCCCACATTCCCATTCCCACATTCCCATTCCCATTCCCGCCCAGGCGCGGCGCCCCTGGCCGAGCAGCGGCTGCTCCGGAGCCTTTTTGGGAATTACAGCTCCGGGGTCCCCCCCATCCCCCCGGCCCCCCGGCGCCTCCTGGTCACCGTGGGGCTGGTGCTGGCCCAGCTCGTCAGCCTGGTGACAATGGGGGAATGGGGACAATGGGGACAATGGGGACAATGGGGACAATGGGGGGACATTGGGGACAATGGGGACACAGGGGACAATGGGGACAATGGGGACAATGGGGACAATGGGGACGTTGGGGACGATGGGGACAATGGGGACAATGGGGGACATGGGGGACAATGGGGACAATGGGGACTTGGAGACATTGGGGGAGATGGGGCAATGGGGACACAGAGGGACATTGGGGTGACATTAGGGGACATTGGGGACATGGGGGACAATGGGGGACAATGGGGACAATGGGGACGTTGGGGACAATGGGGACGTTGGCGACGGGGGGGACAATGGGGGGACAATGGAGACAATGGGGACAATGGGGACATGGGGGACATTGGGGACACTGGGGACAATGGGGACAATGGGGACAATGGGGGACATGGGGGACAATGGGGACAATGGGGACAATGGGGACGTGGAGACATTGGGGGAGATGGGACAATGGGGACACGGAGGGACATTGGGGTGACATTAGGGGACATGGGGGACATGGGGGACATGGGGGACAATGGGGACGTTGGGGACAATGGGGACGTTGGGGACGGGGGGGACAATGGGGGGACAATGGAGACAATGGGGACAATGGGGACATGGGGGGAGATGGGGGACATGGGGGACACTGGGGACAATGGGGACAACGGGGACATGGGGGGAGATGGGGGACATGGGGGACAATGGGGACAATGGGGGATATTGGGGGACATTGGGGACAATGGGGACATTGGGGGACATGGGGGACATGGGGGACAATGGGGACAATGGGGACAATGGGGGGGATGGGGACAATGGGGGGGATGGAGGGGATGGGGGGATGGGGACAATGGGGACATTGGGGACATTGGGGACATTGGGGACATGGGGGGACATTGGGGACATGGGGGGACATGGGGTAGTCACATGGTGGGACGAGGCGGGGAAGGGTTCCGGGGGGGGGGTTATTCCAATGGGGGGGCTCTGACGGGGGGCGGATTTGGGTTGTTCCTGAGGGGGTTGTAGCAATGGGGGGCTGTTCCCGGGGGTTGTTCCTGGGGCGGTCGGGCTGTTCCAAGCCGTTGTTCCCAGGGCAGTTGGGTTGTTCCCAGGGAGGTTGGGCTGTTCCCGGGGCAGTCGGGCTGTTCCCAGGGGATTCGGCTGTTCCCGGCGGTTGTTCCCGGTGGGGTTGGGTTGTTCCCGAGGGGTTCGGCTGTTCCCGGCAGTTGTTCCCGGGGCGGTCTGGCTGTCCCTGGGGCGGTCGGGCTGTTCCCGGGGCGTTCGGCTGTTCCTGGCGGTTGTTCCCGGGGCGTTCGGCTGTTCCCGGTGGTTGTTCCTGGGGGGTTCGGCTGTTCCCAGCGGTTGTTCCCGGGGCGGTCCGGCTGTTCCCGGGGCGGTCGGGCTGTTCCCTGGGGGTCCCTGGAGCTGCCGTCGCCCCCAGGATGAGAAGAACGAGGAGCTGACGACGAGGGTCTACCTGGACCTGGTGCGGGGCCCGCACAGCCCTATGGGGCCCATACGGTGCTATAGGGGACCACACAGCCCTATGGGGCCCATACAGCCCTATAGGGACCCGCACAGCCCTATGGGGCCCATACAGCCCTATACGGCCCTGTAGGAGCCTGCACATCCCTATGGGAGCCCATACAGCCCCATAGGGGTCTGCACATCCCTATGGAGTCCATACAGCCCTATAGGGGCCTGTACACCCCTATGGAGCCCATACAGCCCTATACAGCCCTATAGGGCCCTGCACACCCCTATGGGGCCCATACGGCCCTATACGGCCCTATAGGGCCCTGCACACCCCTATGGAGCCCATACAGCTCTATACAGCCCTATAGGGCCCTGCACACCCCTATGGGGCCCATACGGCCCTATACGGCCCTATAGGGCCCTGCACACCCCTATGGGGCCCATACGGCCCTATACGGCCCTATAGGGCCCTGCACACCCCTATGGAGCCCATACAGCTCTATACAGCCCTATAGGGCCCTGCACACCCCTATGGGGCCCATACGGCCCTATACGGCCCTATAGGGCCCTGCACACCCCTATGGGAGCCCATACGGTCCTATACAGCCCTATAGGGGCCTGCACAGCCCTGTGGGGCCCATACGGCCCTATACGGGCCCACAGGGGCCTGCACAGCCCTATGGGGCCCATACAGCCCTATAGGGGCCCACACAGCCCTATGGGGCCCATACGGCCCTATACAACCCCATAGGGGCCTGCACAACCCTATGGGGCCCATACAGCCCTATACGGCCCTATAGGGGCCCACACACCCCTATGGGGCCCGTACGGCCCTATACGGCCCTATAGGGGCCTGCACACCCCTATGGGAGCCCATACAGCACTATAGGGGCCTGCACAGCCCTAGAGGGGCCCGGACACCCCTGAAACACCCTATGGGTGCCAGGAGGGTCCCTATAGGTCCCTATGGACACAGTGGGGTCCCTATGGGTGTAGGGGAATGCCTATGGGTGCCAGGGGTCCGTATCAGTCCCCATGGTTCCCTATGGGTGCAGGGGGTCCCTATAGGTCCCCATGGGTCTCTATGGGTCCCTATGGGCACAGGGGGGTCCCTATGGGTGCAGGGGGTCCCTGTGGGTCCCTATGGGTTCAGAGGCTCCCTATGGGTCCCTATGGGTCCCTATGGTCACAGGGGGGGGTCCCTATGGGCGCAGGGGGTCCCTATGGGTCCCCATGGTCCCTATGAGTCCCTATGGGTCCCATTGGTCCCTATGAGTCCATATGGGTTCAGGGGCTCCCTATGGGTCCCTATGGTCACAAGGGGGTCCCTATGGGTGCCCATGGTCCCTATGGGTCTCTATGGGTTCAGGTGCTCCCCATGGGTCCCTATGGGTCTCTATGGGCACAGGGGGGTCCCTATGGGTGCAGGGGGTCCCCATGGTCCCTATGGGTCCCTATGGGTCCCCATGGTCCCTATGGGTCCCTGCGCAGGCCTGGCGGGACCCCCGGCTGCAGTGGGACCCCCAGGCCCATGGGGCTCTATGGGTCCCTATGGGCACAGGGGGGTCCCTATGGGTCCCTATGGGTTCAGGGGATCCCTATGGGTTCCTATGGGTGCAGGGGGTCCCTATGGGTCCCCATGGTCCCTATGGGTCCCTATGGGTTCAGGGGCTCCCCATGGCTCCCTATGGGTCCCTATGGGCACAGGGGGGTCCCTATGGGTCTCTATGGGTGCAGGGGGTCCCCATGGTCCCTATGGGTCCCCATGGTCCCTATGGGTCCCCGCGCAGGCCTGGCGGGACCCCCGGCTGCAGTGGGACCCCCAGGCCCATGGGGTCCCTATGGGTCCCTATGGGTTCAGGGGCTCCCTATGGGCCCCTATGGTCACAGGAGTGTCCCTGTGGGTCCTCATGGTCCCTATGGGTTTCTATGGGTTCAGGGGCTCCCCATGGGTCCCTATGGGTCCCTATGGGTTCAGGGGCTTCCTATGGGTCCCTATGGTCACAGGGGGGTCCCTATGGGTCTCTATGGGTGCAGGGGGTCCCCATGGGTCCCTATGGGTCCCTATGGGTCCCTATGGGTCCCTATGGGTTCAGGGGCTCCCTATGGGTATCTATGGGCACAGGGGGGTCCCTATGGGTGCAGGGGGTCCCCATGGTCCCTATGTGTCCCTATGGGTCCCTATGGGTCCCCATGGTCCCTATGGGTCCCCGCGCAGGCCTGGCGGGACCCCCGGCTGCAGTGGGACCCCCAGGCCCATGGGGTCCCTATGGGTCCCTATGGGTCCCCATGGTCCCTATGGGTCCCTATGGGTTCAGGGGCTCCCTATGGGTCTCTATGGGCACAGGGGGGTCCCTATGGGTCCCTATGGGTCCCCGCGCAGGCCTGGCAGGACCCCCGGCTGCAGTGGGACCCCCAGGCCCATGGGGCTCTATGGGTCCCTATGGGCACAGGGGGGTCCCTATGGGTCCCTATGGGTTCAGGGGATCCCTATGGGTTCCTATGGGTGCAGGGGGTCCCTATGGGTCCCCATGGTCCCTATGGGTCCCTATGGGTCCAGGGGCTCCCTATGGGCCCCTATGGTCACAGGGGGGTCCCTATGGGTCCCTATGGGTGCAGGGGGTCCCTATGGGTCTCTATGGGTGCAGGGGGTCCCCATGGGTCTCTATGGGCACCGAGGGTTCCCTATGGGTGCAGGGGGTCCCCATGGTCCCTATGGGTCCCTATGGGTCCCTGTGGGTCCCCATGGTCCCTATGGGTCCCTATGGGTTCAGGGGCTCCCTATGGGTATCTATGGGCACAGGGGGGTCCCTATGGGTCCCTATGGGTCCCTATGGGTCCCCGCGCAGGCCTGGCAGGACCCCCGGCTGCAGTGGGACCCCCAGGCCCATGGGGTCCCTATGGGTCCCCATGGTCCCTATGGGTCCCTATGGGTTCAGGGGCTCCCTATGGGTATCTATGGGCACAGGGGGGTCCCTATGGGTCCCTGTGGGTCCCCATGGTCCCTATGGGTCCCTGCGCAGGCCTGGCGGGACCCCCGGCTGCAGTGGGACCCCCAGGCCCATGGGGCTCTGGTCTCCCTGAGGGTCCCGGCCCAGCGGCTCTGGGTGCCCGACCTGGAGCTGGACAACAGGTTGGGGGGCCGGGGGGGGGCAGGGGGGGTCTGGGGGGGTCCAGAGGGTCCCTGGGGGGTATTGGGGGTCCCTGAGGGGTCTGGGGGGTCCCTGGGGGGTATTGGGGGTCCCTGGGGGCTCCTGGGGGGTTCCTGGGGGCTATGGGGGGTCCTGGGGTTCCCTGGGGGGTATTGGGGGTCCCTGGGGGGGATCTAGGGGTTTCCTGGGGGGGTCTAGGGGGTCCCTGGGGGTTTTGGGGGGTCTCTGGGGGGGGTCTAGGGGGTCCCTGAGGGTCCCAGGAGGGTCCCTGGGGGTCCCTGGGGGCTCCTGGGGGGTTCCTGGGGACTATGGGGGGTCCTGGGGGTCCCTGGGGGGTATTGGGGGTCCCTGGGGGTCCTGGGGGGGATCTAGGGGTTTCCTGGGGGGGTCTAGGGGGTCCCTGGGGGTCCCCGAGGGGGTTCCTGGGGGCTATGGGGGGGTCTAGGGGTTTCCTGGGGGGGTCTAGGGGGTCCCTGGGGGGTATTGGGGGTCCCTGAGGGTCCCAGGAGGGTCCCTGGGGGGTCCTGGGGGTCCCTGGGGGGATTTAGGGGTTCCCTGGGGGGCTCTAGGGGGTCCCTGGGGGGTCCCTGGGGGATCTGGGGGGGGTCTCTGGGGGTCCGGGGGTGTCCTGGGGGCTATGGGGGGGGGCCCGGGGGGTCCCTGGGGGGTATTGGGGGTCCCTGGGGGGTCCTGGGGGGATTTAGGGGTTCCCTGGGGAGGTCTAGGGGGTCCCTGGGGGGTCCCCTGGGAGTCCCCGGGAGCTATTGGGGGTCCCTGGGGGGTATTGGGGGTCCCTGGGGGGGGGTCTCTGGGGGTCCCAATGGGTCCCTGGGGTGTCCTGGGGCTCCCGGGGGGTCCCTGGGGGGGTTCCCAGTGGATCTGGGGGGGGGGTCCTGGGGGGTACTGAGGGTCCCCGGGGGGGTCCTGGGGGGTGTCCCTGGGGGTCCCTGGGGGGTCTAGGGGTCCCTCGGGGGATTTTGGGGGGTCCCTGGGGGGTCCCTGGGGGGGTTTCGGGGGGTCCCGGGGGGGTTTTGGGGGTCTCGGGGGGGTCCCAATGGGTCCCGGGGGGGGGGGGGGGTCTGGGGGCTCCTCGGGGGGCGGAGCTTTGGGGGGTGTCTAGGGAGGGGCCCGGGGGACATTGGGGGACCCTTGGGGGGGTCCCAGGGGGGTCCCTAACCCTGCCCCCCCCAATGACGGTCCCGGGGGTCCCTGGGGGGATCTAGGGGGTCCGTGGGGTTATTGGGGGTCTCTGGGGGGGTCCAGGGGGTCCCTGGGGGGATCTTGGGGGTCCCTGGGGGGCTCTAGGGAGTCCCTGGGGGGTCCCCGCGGACCCAATGACGGTCCCGGGGGGGGTGTCCCCGGTGTCACGTGACCCCCGTGTCCCCGCCCCCCCAGCAAGGACGGGAACGGTGACGTCGCCCTCCCCGTTCGCGCCACCGTGACGCACGAGGGGGCGGTGCGCTGGCGGCCCCCCGCCCTCTTCCGGAGCCGCTGCCCAATCCGCGTGAGGGGCGGGGCCCGGGGGCGGGGCCACGCGGGGGGGAGGGGCCTCGGGGCTGGGGAGGGGCCTCGGGGGCGGGGCGGGGCTAAGCGGGGTGGGGGGGTATGTGGAGTGGGGGCGGGGCTAAGCGGGGCGGGGGCGGGACTAAGGGGGACCAGACGGAGGGGGCGGGGCTGGGAAGAGGGGCGGGGTGAAAGGTGGGGGCGGGGGTAAGTGATAGGGGCGGGGCTGTCCCCCATGTCCCTCCATGTCCCCAATGTGTCCCCAATGTCCCCCATGTCCCCAATGTCCCCCATGTCCCCATGTTCCCCTGTGTCCCCAGGTGTCCCCTGTGTCCCCAATGTCCCCCCCATGTCCCCCACATCCCCCATGGTGTCCCCCTGTGTCCCCAGGTGTCCCCGCATGTCCCCCATGTCCCTCTGTGTCCCCAATGTCCCCCCGTGTCCCCAGTGTCCCCAATGTCCCCAGGTATCCCCAGGTGTCCCCCATGTCCCCAGGTGTTCCCATGTCCCCAGTGTAGCCCATGTCCCCAATGTCCCTGTGTCCCCATGTCACCCGTGTCCCCAAGTGTCCCCCATGTCCCCCATGTGTCCCCAATGTTCCCAATGTCCCCCATGTCCCCAATGTGTCCCCAGGTGTTCCCATGTCCCCAATGTCCCCATGTTCCCCTGTGCCCCCAATGTCCCCAATGTCCCCAATGTCCCCAATGTCCCCCATGTCCCCCATGTCCCCATTGTCCCCATGTCCCTCCATGTCCCCAATGTCCCCCATGTCCCCCATGTCCCCCATGTCCCCAATGTCCCCATTGTCCCCAGGTGTCCCCAATGTCCCCAATGTCTCCCAATGTCCCCCATGTCCCCATTGTCCCCATGTCCCTCCATGTCCCCAATGTCCCCAATGTCCCCAATGTCCCCCATGTCCCCCAATGTCCCCAATGTCCCCCATGTCCCCAGGTGTCCCCCATGTCCCCCATGTCCCCCATGTCCCCAATGTCCCCAATGTCCCCAGGTGTCCCCCATGTCCCCATTGTCCCCAATGTCCCCAATGTCCCCCATGTCCCTCCATGTCCCCAATGTCCCCAATGTCCCCAATGTCCCCCATGTCCCCAATGTCCCCATTGTCCCCAGGTGTCCCCCATGTCCCCAATGTCCCCCATGTCCCCAATGTCCCCATTGTCCCCAATGTCCCCATTGTCCCCAGGTGTCCCCCATGTCCCCAATGTCCCCAATGTCCCCATTGTCCCCATTGTCCCCATTGTCCCCCATGTCCCCATTGTCCCCAGGTGTCCCCCATGTCCCCAATGTCCCCAATGTCCCCCATGTCCCCAATGTCCCCATTGTCCCCATTGTCCCCAGGTGTCCCCATGTCCCCCATTGTCCCCAGGTGTCCCACTTCCCGTTCGATTGGCAATCCTGCTCCCTGGTTTTCCGCTCCCGGAGCTACGGGGGGGCGGAGCTTGGGCTGCGCCTGGCGGGGGGGGCCGACGCGGAGGCCCTGCTGCCCCCCGACTTCCTGGGTGAGCCCCGCCCCCCCCCGCGCGTGTGCACGAGTGTGCAAGGCCTTGCACGAGTGTGCACCCCATAGCATGAGTGTGCACCCCATTGCACGGGTGTGCAAGGCCTTGCACGAGTGTGCACCCCATTGCACGGGTGTGCACCCCATTGCACGAGTGTGCACGAGTGTGCAAGGCCTTGCACGAGGACGCACCCCATTGCACGGGTGTGCACCCCATTGCACGAGGGTGCACCCCATTGCACGAGTGTGCACCCCATAGCACGAGTGTGCAAGGACTTGTACCCCATTGCACAAGTGTGCAAGGCCTTGCACGAGGAGGCACCCCATTGCACGAGTGTGCAAGGCCTTGCATGCCATTGCACGAGGATTCACCCCATACCATGAGTGTGCAAGGCCTTGCACGAGTGTGCACCCCATTGCATGAGTGTGCAAGGCCTTGCACCCCATTGCACGAGTGTGCACGAGTGTGCAAGGGCTTGTACGAGGGTGCGCCCCATTGCACGGGTGTGCAAGGCCTTGCACGAGTGTGCACCCCATTGCACGAGTGTGCACCCCATAGCACGAGTGTGCAAGGCCTTGCACGAGGACGCACCCCATAGCATGAGTGTGCAAGGCCTTGCACCCTATTGCACGAGTGTGCACGAGCGTGCAAGGCCTTGGACGAGGGTGCGCCCCATTGCATGGGTGTGCAGGGCCTTGCACCCCATTGCACGAGTGTGCACGAGCGTGCAAGGCCTTGCACGAGGACGCACCCCATAGCATGATTGTGCAAGGCCTTGCAACCTATTGCACGAGTGTGCACGAGCGTGCAAGGCCTTGGACGAGGATGCGCCCCATTGCATGGGTGTGCAGGGCCTTGCACCCCATTGCACGAGTGTGCATGAGCGTGCAAGGCCTTGCACGAGTGTGCACCCCATAGCATGAGTGTGCAAGGCCTTGCACCCCATAGCACAGATGTGCACCTTGCACGGGTGTGCACCCCATTGCACGAGTGTGCACGAGTGTGCAAGGCCTTGCACGAGGACGCACCCCATTGCACGGGTGTGCAAGGCCTTGCACGAGTGTGCACCCCATTGCACGAGTGTGCACCCCATAGCATGAGTGTGCAAGGCCTTGCACCCTATTGCACGAGTGTGCACGAGCGTGCAAGGCCTTGGACGAGGACACACCCCATAGCACGAGTGTGCAAGGCCTTGCACCCCATAGCACAGGTGTGCACCTTGCACGGGTGTGCACCCCATTGCACGAGTGTGCAAGGCCTTGCACGAGGACGTACCCCATAGCATGAGTGTGCAAGGCCTTGTACCCCATTGCACGGGGGTGCACCCCGTAGCATAAGTGTGCACGGGTGTGCAAGGCCTTGCACAAGGATGCACCACATAGCACGAGTGTGCACTCCTGTGCACGAGTGTGTGCCCCCTTGCACAAGTGTGCCCCCCTTGCACGAGTGTACACCCCTTTGCACAAGTGTGCGCCCATTTGCACACACCCCCTTGCACGAGTGTGCACTCCCTTGCACAATTGTGCACCCCTTTGCACACATGCCATTGCATGCACCCCTTTGCACAAGTGTGCACCCCTTTGCTCGCACCCCTTGCACAAGTGTGCACCCCTTGCACGAATGTGCACCCCTTTGCACACCCACCCCTTTGCACAAGTGTGCACCCCCTTGCATGAGTGTGCACAACTTCGCACACACCCCATTGCACGAGTGTGCCCCTCCTTGCACGAGTGTGCACACCATTGCATGCACTCCATTGCACAAGTGTGCACCCCCTTGCACGAATGTGCACCCCTTTGCACGAGTGTGCATCCCCTTGCACAATTGTGCATCCTTTTGCACACACCCCCTTGCACAAGTGTGCACCCCTTTGCACACACCCCCTTGCACGAGTGTGCACCCCCTTGCACAAGTGTGCACCCCTTTGCACACAGCCCTTGCACAAATGTGCACCTGTTTGCATGCCCCCCTTGCACAAGTGTCCCCCCCTTGCACAATTGTGCCCCCCCTTGCACCATCCTCACCCCCTGTCCCCGCCCCCTTGCAGAGAACGGCCAATGGGAGCTGCTGCACCGCGGGGGCCGCCTCCACGCGGGGGGGGGGCCCGATGACGTCAGCGATGACGTCACCTTCGCGCTGGTGATCCGGCGGCGGCCGCTCTTCTACCTGGCCACGGTGCTGGGGCCCTGTCTGCTGCTGACCCTGCTGGCCGTGGCCGTGTTCCACCTGCCCCCCGACGCGGGTGCGGGGACATTGGGGACCTTGGGGACAATGGGGACAATGGGGACACTGGGGGACATTGGGGACATCGGGGACGTTGGGGACATCGGGGACGTTGGGGACATTGGGGACATTGGGGACATTGGGGACATTGGGGCCCTGTCTGCTGCTGACCCTGCTGGCCGTGGCCGTGTTCCACCTGCCCCCCGACGCGGGTGCGGGGACATGGGGACATTGGGGACATGGGGGACACTGGGGACATGGGGGACATTGGGGACATTGGGGACCTTGGGGACATTGGGGACAATGGGGACATGGGGGACATTGGGGACATTGGGGACATCGGGACATGGGGACATTGGGGACATTGGGGACATTGGGGACATTGGGGACATGGGGGCCCTGTCTGCTGCTGACCCTGCTGGCCGTGGCCGTGTTCCACCTGCCGCCCGACGCGGGTGCGGGGACATTGGGGACACTGGGGACATCGTGGGGACACGGGGACATCAAGGGGAGATGGGGACATGGGGGGACATTGGGGACGTTGGGGACATTGGGGACATTGGGGACATTGGGGACACCATGGGGACATGGGGACACATTGGGGACATGGGGGACATGGGGGACATGGGGACACATTGGGGACATGGGGACACCTTGGGGACATGGGGCTGGCATGGCAGGGTGGGACTTGCACGAGGATTTGTAGCTTGCACGGAAAATTATGCAAGAAACCGCCGTTTGCACGAGGATTTTCACATTGCAATAGGGTTTGCACGAGGATTTGTACCTTGCACGGGGGATTATGCAAGAAACCGCCTTTTGCACGAGGATTTTCATGTTGCAACGGGGCTTGCATGAGGATTTGCAGCTTGCATGGGGGATTATGCAATAAACCACCTTTTGCACGAGAATTTTCACATTGCAACAGGGTTTGCACGGGGATTTGTAGTTTGGATGGGGGATTATGCAGGAAAACGCCTTTTGCACGAGGATTTGTAGCTTGCACGGGGGAATATGCAAGAAACCGCCTTTTGCACAATAATTTTCCCATTCCAACAGGGTTTGCACAGGGATTTGTAGCTTGCACAGGGGATTATGCAAGAAACCACCTTTTGCACGAGAATTTTCACGTTGCAACGGGGCTTGCACGGGGATTTTTAGCTTGCACGGGGCATTATGCAATAAACCACCTTTTGCACGAGAATTTTCACATTGCAATGGGTCTTGCATGAGGATTTATAGCTTGCACGGGGGATTATGCAATAAACCACCTTTTGCACAAGGATTTTCACATTGCAACGGGGTTTGCACGGGGATTTGCAGCTTGCATGGGGGATTATGCAAGAAACCACCTTTTGCACACTAATTTTCCCATTGCAACAGGGTTTGCACGGGGATTTTTAGCTTGCACGGGGGATTATGCAACAAACTGCCTTTTGCACAAGAATTTTCCCGTTGCAATGGGGTTTGCACGGGGATTTGCAGCTTACACGGGGGATTATGCAAGAAACCACCTTTTGCACAAGAATTTTCACATTGCAACGGGGTTTGCACGGGGATTTGTAGCTTGCACGGGGGATTATGCAAGAAACCGCCTTTTGCACGAGAATTTTCACATTGCAACGGGGCTTGCTCACAAAACCGCCTTTTGCACAAGGATTTGCAGCTTGCACAGGGGAATATGCAAGAAACCACCTTTTGCACAAGGATTTTCACATTGCAACGGGGCTTGCACGGGGATTTGCAGCTTGCACGGGGGATTATGCAAGAAACCGCCTTTTGCACAAAAATTTTCACATTGCAACGGGGCTTGCTCACAAAACCGCCTTTTGCACAAGGATTTGTAGCTTTCATGGGGGATTATGCAAGAAACCGCTTTTTGCACAAGGATTTGTAGCTTGCACGGGGAATTATGCAAGAAACCACCTTTTGCACAAGGATTTTCACGTTGCAACGGGGCTTGCACGGGGATTTGCAGCTTGCACGGGGAATTATGCAAGAAACCGCCTTTTGCACGAGGATTTTCACGTTGCAACGGGGCTTGCATGGGAATTTGTAGCTTGCACAGGGAATTATGCAGAAACCGCCTTTCGTACAATAATTTTCCCATTGCAACAGGGTTTGCACGGGGATTTGTAGTTTGGATGGGGGATTATGCAAGAAAATGCCTTTTGCACAAGGATTTGCAGCTTGCACGGGGGATTATGCAAGAAACCGCCTTTTGCACAAGGATTTTCCCGTTGCACCGGGGCTCGCGCAGGGGAGAAGCTGACGCTGTCGCTGTTCGCGCTGCTCACGCTCACCGTGTTCCTGCTGCTGCTGGCGGACAAGGTCCCCGAGACGTCGCTGGCGGCGCCGCTCATCGCGCGTCACCTCTCGGCCACCCTGGTGCTGCTGACGCTCTGCGTCGCGCTCAGCGTCGGCGCCCTCGACCTGCACCACCGCGCGCCGGCCGCGCGCCCCATGGCCCGCGGGATGCGCAGGGTGCGCGCGGCGCCCACGGGGGGGCGGGGAGCCTGCCCGGACGCCTGGGCCCCTTCCCGGACGCCTGGGCCCTTCCCGGACGCCTGGGCCCTTTCCCGGATCCCAGGGCCCTTTCCCGGAGATCTGAGCCCCCAATTCCCATTCCTGGACACCAGGGCCCTTCCCCGGACGCCTGGGCCCTTTCCTGGGGACGGGGATGTTTCCCGGACGCCTGGGCCCTTTCCCGGACCCCAGGGCCCTTCCCGGACGCCTGGGCCCTTTCCCGGAGATCTGAGCCCCCAATTCCCATTCCCGGATGCCTGGGCCCTTTCCGGACCCCAGGGCCCTTCCTGGACGCCTGGGCCCTTTCCTGGATCCCAGGGCCCTTTCCCGGACCCCAGAGCCCTTCCCGGACGCCTGGGCCCCTTCCCGGACGCCTGGGCCCTTTCCTGGACCCCAGGGCCCTTTCCCGGACCCCAGAGCCCTTCCCGGACGCCTGGGCCCTTTCCCGGAGATCTGAGCCCCCAATTCCCATTCCCGGACGCCTGGGCCCTTTCCTGGACCCCAGAGCCCCTTTCCCGGACCCCAGGGCCCTTCCCTGGACCCCAGAGCCCTTCCCGGAGATCTGAGCCCCCAATTCCCATTCCCGGACCCCAGGGCCCTTTCCCGGACGCCTGGGCCCTTCCCCGGACGCCTGGGCCCTTTCCCGGACCCCAGGGCCCTTTCCCGGAGATCTGAGCCCCCAATTCCCATTCCCGGACGCCTGGGCCCTTTCCTGGACGCCTGGGCCCTTTCCCGGATACCCAATTCCCATTCCCGGACGCCTGGGCCCCTTCCCGGACGCCTGGGCCCCTTGGGAGCAGGAGGGCTGGGACTTCGCCCGGATGCCTGGGCCCTTTCCTGGGAAACGGGGACCTTTCCCGGGGGATGGAGACCTTTCCAGGACGCCTGGGACCCCCTTCCCAGATTCCAGGTCCCTTTCCCAGATCCCAGGTCCCTTTCCCGGGTACCAGGGTCCCTTTCCCGGCCACCTGGGCCATTTGGGGGCAGGAGGGCTGGGATTTTCCCCGGATTCCAGGTCCCTTTCCCGAATTCCAGGTCCCTTTCCCAAACACCGGGATCCCTTCGGGGGGGGGGGGGGGGGGGCTCCTCTCCCGGACGCCGGGGCCCCCCCTCACCCCCCCTCCCCCTCCCCCCCCCAGCTCCTCCTCCAGCGCCTCCCCCCCCTCCTGGGGCTGCAGCGGCCGCGCGGAGGCTCCGCCCCCCCTCAAGCCCCGCCCCCCCCGGGGCGCCGGGCCCCGCCCCCCCGCGGCCCCCCCGCCCCGGACGAGTATTTCCTGCGGCGGCCCCGGCGGGGGGGGGGGGGAGGGGCGGCCCCGCCCCCCCCGCCGCCCCGGGGGGGGGGAGGGGCCCCCCCCGCCCCCCCCGCCCTGCGCCAGGCGGCGGCCGCCGTTGGCGCCATCGGGCGGCGCCTGCGGGAGCAGCGGCAGGAGGAGGAGGTGGGGACGGGCGTGCAAATGGGTGTGCAAATGCGTGCAAACGTGTGTGCAAATGCGTGTGCAAACGTGTGTGCAAATGCACGTGCAAATGCGTGTGCACATGCGTGCAAGAATGCGTGCAAATGCGTGCAAATATGCATGCAAGAATGCGTGCAAAAGTGCGTGCAAATGCGTGAAAACATGTGTGCAAATGCACGTGCAAATGCGTGCAAGAATGCGTGCAAATGCACGTGCAAATGTGTGTGCACATGCGTGCAAGAATGCGTGCAAATGCATGCAAGAATGCGTGCAAATGGGTGTGCAAATGCACGTGCAAATGCGTGCAAGAATGCGTGCAAATGCGCGTGCACATGCGTGCAAGAATGCGTGCAAATGCATGCAAGAATGCGTGCAAATGCGCGTGCAAATGCACGTGCAAATGCATGAAAACATGTGTGCAAATGCACGTGCAAATGCGTGCAAGAATGCATGCAAATGCGTGTGCAAATGCGCGTGCAAATGCGTGCAAACGTGTGTGCAAATGCACGTGCAAATGCGTGCAAGAATGCGTGCAAATGCGTGTGCAAATGCGTGTGCACATGCGTGCAAGAATGCGTGCAAATGTATGCAAGAATGCGTGCAAATGCGCGTGCAAATGCATGCAAACATGTGTGCAAATGCATGCAAGAGTGCGTGCAAATGCACGTGCAAATGCGTGAAAACATGTGTGCCAATGCACGTGCAAATGCGTGCAAGAATGCGTGAAAATGCGCGTGCAAATGCATGCAAATATGCGTGCAAGAACGTGTGCAAATGCGTGCAAGAATGTGTGCAAATGCGTATGCACATGCGCGCAAGAATGCGTGCAAATGCGTGCAAATATGCATGCAAGAATGCGTGCAAATGTGCGTGCAAATGCGTGAAAACATGTGTGCAAATGCCCGTGCAAATGCACGTGCAAATGCACATGCAAATGCATGCAAATGCACGTGCAAATGTGTGAAAACGTGTGCAAATTCCCGTGCAAATGCATGCAAGAATGCATGCAAATGCGCGTGCAAGAATGTGTGCATATGCGTGCAAGAATGCGTGCAAATGTGTGTGCAAATGCACGTGCAAATGCGTGAAAACGTGTGCAAATGTACGTGCAAATGCACGTGCAACTGCATGCAAATGTACGTGCAAATGCACGCAAGAATGTGTGCAAATAGGTGTGTGAGTGCATGCAAATGCATGTAATAATGTGTGCGAGAATGTGTGCAAATGCGCGTGCAAATGTGTGTGCAGGAATGCATGCAAAGGTGTGCCGGAATGCGTGGAAATATGTGTGCGAATGCGTGCAAATGCACATGCAAATGCGTGCAAATGCGTGCAAGAATGCATGCAAGTGCACGTGCAAATGAGTGCAAGAATGCGTGCAAATGGACGTGCAAATGCATGCAAGAATGCATGCAAATGCATGTGCAAATGCGTGCAAGAATGCATGCAAATGCACATGTGAATGCGTGCAAAAATGCGTGCAAATGGGTGTGCAAACATGCATGCAAACGTGCATGCAAATGTGCGTGCAAACGGGCGTGCAAATGGGTGTGCAAACGCGCGTGCAAGCCCCGGTGCCCCCGCAGCTGCGCCAGGACTGGCGCTTCGCCGCCCTCGTCCTCGACCGCCTCTTCCTCTGGACCTTCCTCATCCTCACGGGCGCCACCGTCCTGGGCACCTGCCTGGACGCGGCTCTGCACCGGCCCCCGGAGCGGCCGCCCCCCTGAGCCGGACGCCTGGGCCCTTCCCGGACACCTGGGCCCTTCCCGGACACCTGGATCCCCAATTCCCATTCCCGGACGCCTGGGCCCTTTCCCGGACACCTGGATCCCCAATTCCCATTCCCAGACGTCTGGGCCCTTCCCGGACACCTGTGCCCTTCCCGGACGCCTGGGCCCCTTTCCCACACACCAGGACCCCCAATTCCCATTCCCGGACGCCTGGGCCCTTCCCAGAGATCTGCCCCCCCAATTCCCATTCCCAGATGCCTGGGCCCTTTCCTGGATCCCGGGGCCCTTTCCTGGATCCCGGGGCCCTTCCCAGAGATCTGAGCCCCCAGTTCCCATTCCCAGTCACCTGAGCCCTTCCCGGATAGCAGGGTCCCCAATTCCCATTCCCGGACACCTCGGGTCCCCCCTGGACGCCTGGGCCCTTTCCCGGATCCCCAATTCCCATTCCCGGGCACCTGGGCCCCTTTCCCGGATACCTGGACCCCCAATTCCCATTCCTGGACACCTGAGCCCTTCCTGGATACCTGCACCCCCAATTCCCATTCCCGGACTCCTGGGCCCTTTCCCGGACGCCGGGGCCCTTTCCCCCCATTCCCGCCGCTCCCGGTGCCAATAAAGTCTCTCCCGGATCCCGTCGTGTCACCCGTGGCTGCCCGGACGCCTGGGCCCATGGGACAAAGGCCACTTATGGGGAGGGGGGGGCACCCGGACGCCTGGGCCCTCGGCCGGGGCCGCTTCCAAGGAGGGGCCCAGGCGTCCGGGGGGACTTTGGCTTCTCTGGGCGGCTGCGCACGGTGGGGGGGGGGGGGCCCGGACGCCTGGGCCCCTCCGAGGGCTCTTAAAGGGGCCGCTGCGGCGGCGGCGGGGGGGGGGTGGACGGCGCCATGTGGGGCCTCGTGCGGCCCTGTCGGCCCCGGGACATCGGGGACGTCATGAGGCTCGTGCGGGTGAGGGGGGGCCCCGGCGTCCGGGGGGGGCCCCGGCGTCCGGGAAAGGGCCCAGGCGTCCGGGGGGGGCCCCGGCGTCCGGGAAGGGGGATCAGGAGGCTGGAAAAGGGCCCAGGAGTCCGAGAAGGGGCCCAGGAATCCGGGAAGGGCCCAGGGGGCTGGGAAGGGGCCCAGGCGTCCGGGGAGGGCCCAGGTGTCCGGGGAGGGCCCAGGGGGCCGGGAAGGGGCCCAGGCGTCCGGGAAGGGCCCAGGCGTCCGGGAAGGGCCCAGGCGTCCGGGCGCTCACCCCTCCCCCCCAGGAGATCGCCGTGATCTACAAGGTGCCCCCTGAGGACGTGAAGACGGACGAGCAGAGTAAGCGCCGGGAAAGGGGCCCCGGCGTCCGGGAAAGGGCCCTGGAATCCGGGAAGGGGCCCTGGTGTCCGGGAAGGGGCCCTGGAATCCGGGAAGGGGCCCTGGAATCTGGGAAGGGCCCTGGAATCCGGGAAGGGCCCTGGAATCCGGGAAGGGGCCCTGGTGTCCGGGAAGGGGCCCTGGAATCCGGGAAGGGGCCCTGGAATCTGGGAAGGGCCCTGGAATCCGGGAAGGGCCCTGGAATCCGGGAAGGGGCCCTGGAATCCGGGAAGGGGCCCTGGAATCCGGGAAGGGCCCTGGAATCCGGGAAGGGGCCCTGGAATCCGGGAAGGGGCCTTGGAATCCGGGAAGGGGCCCTGGAATTCGGGAAGGGCCCCGGCGTCCGAGCCCCCCCCCCCCCAGTGCTGCTCCAGGCCGGGTTCGGGGACCCCCCCTTGTTCGAGTGTTTCGTGGCCGAGTCCCCCCCGGAGGGAGGAGCCAGCGAGGGTGAGCGGCACGAGGGGGCGGGGCTTGATGGAGGGGCGGGGCCTGCTGGAGGGGGCGGGGCTTGATGGAGGGGCGGGGCTTGCACCGGGGTGGAGGGGCCTTTGCACGGAGGGGGCGGAGCTTGCAGGGGCTTGCAAGGGGTGGGGCTTGCACGAGGGGGGTGGGGCTTGCAGGAGGCGGGGCTTGCATGAGGGGAGGCGGGGCTTGCACGAGGGGGCGGGGCGTGCCGGAGGGGGCTTGCACGGGGGCGGAGCTTGCACGAGAGGGGGCGGGGCTCGCACGGAGGGGGCGGGGCTTGCACCAGGAGTGGAGGGACTTTGCACGAGGGGGCGGAGCTTGCGCGGGGGCGGAGCTTGCAGGAGGCGGGGCTCACCCGAGGGGGTGGGGCTTGCAGGAGGGGGGGCTTGCATGGGGCGGGGCTTATACGGGGGCGGAGCTTGCACGAGAGGAGGAGGGGCTATCACGGGAGGGGGCGGGGCTTGCACGGAGGAGGCGGGGCTTTGCACGAGGGGGCGGGGCTGACACGGAGTGGGCGGGGCTGTAATGGGAAGGGGCGGGGCTGGGACGGAGGGGCGGGGCTTGTCCGAGGGGTGGGGCTTGCACGAGAGGAGGTGGGGCTGGCACAGAGGGGCGGGGCTGGCACGGAGTGGGCGGGGCTTTGCAGAGGGGGCGGGGCTGGCACAGAGGGGGTGTCGCTGTCGTGGGAAGGGGCGGGGCTGGGACGGAGGAGGCGGAGCTATCACAGGAGGGGGCGGGGCCGTGACGGGAAGGGGCGGGGCTGGGACCGAGGGGGGCGGGGCTGGGACCGAGGGGGCGGGGCTCGCCCGGGGGGGCGGGGCTCGCCCGGGGGCGGGGCTGGGACGGAGGGGGCGGGGCTGGGTCGGAGGGGGCGGGGCTGGGTCCGAGGGGGCGGGGCTGGGTCAGAGGGGGCGGGTCTCGCCCGGGGGGCGGGGCTGGGACGGAGGGGGCGGGGCCGTGACGGGCTCCGCCCCCAGGCGCCGTCGAGGGCTACGTCCTCTCCACCTACACGTTCAGCGGCCGCGCGGGGCCGACCCTCTACGTGGACAATCTGTACGTGCGGCCGCGCTGCCGGGGTGAGCGACGGGAATGGCGGGAATGGAGCGGGAATACCGGGAATACCGGGAACGCGACGGGAATGGCGGGAATGGCGGGAATACCGGGAATGGAGCGGGAATACCGGGAATACCGGGAATGGCGGGAATGGAGCGGGAACAGCGGGAATGGAGCGGGAATACCGGGAATGGCGGGAATGCCGGGAATGGAGCGGGAATACCGGGAATGGAGCGAGAATACCGGGAATACCGGGAATGGCGGGAATGCCGGGAATGGCGGGAATGGGAGCGGGAACGGAGCGGGAATACCGGGAATGGCGGGAATGCCGGGAATGGCGGGAACGCCGGGAATACCGGGAATGGCGGGAATACCGGGAATGGAGCGGGAATACCGGGAATGGCAGGAATACCGGGAATGGCGGGAATGCCGGGAACGCCGGGAATGGTGGGAATGGGAGCGGGAACCGACCGGGAATGCACCGGGAACGGAGCGGGAATGGGAGCAGGAAGGGGGCGGGAATGCCGGGAACGGAGCGGGAATGGGAGCGGGAATGCCAGGAATGCGACGGGAATGGGAGCGGGAACCGACTGAGAACGGAGCGGGAACACCGGGAACGGCGGGAATGGGAGCGGGAATGGAGGGGGAATGGGGGCAGGAATGGGGCGGGAATGGGAGCGGGAAAGGAGCAGGAATACCGGGAACGGGAGCAGAAACCGACCGGGAACAGAGGGGGAACGCCGGGAATGCACCGGGAACGGAGCGGGAATGGGAGCGGGAAGGGAGCAAGAACAGAGCGGGAACGGAGCGGGAATGCTGGGAACCGACCGGGAACGGAGCAGGAACGGGGCGGGAACACCGGGAATGGAGCAGGAATGGGAGTGGAAACGGGAACGGAAATGGGAGCAGGAAGGGAGCGGGAATGCTGGGAACGCCAGGAATGGGAGCGGGAATGGAGCGGGAACGGAGCGGGAACAGAGCGGGAACAGAGTGGGAACACCGGGAATGCAGCGGGAATGGGAGCGGGAACACCGGGAATGCTGGGAACGGAGTGGGAATGGGAGCAGGAAGGGGGCGGGAATGCCGGGAATGGAGCAGGAATGGGAGCGGGAATGGGGCGGGAACCGACCAGGAACGGAGCGGGAACGGCGGGAATGTGGGCGGGAATAGGAGCGGGAAGGGGGCGGGAACGCCGGGAACGGCGGGAATGGGGGCGGGAATGGGGCGGGAATGGGAGCGGGAAAGGAGCGGGAATGGAGCGGGAATGCCGGGAAGGGAGCAGGAAGGGAGCGGGAATGGGAGCGGGAACCCGATGGGAACGGAGCGGGAACAGAATAGGAATGGGAGCGAGAAGGGAGCGGGAACCAACTGGGAATAGAGTGGGAAGGGAGTGGGAAGGGAGTGGGAACGCACCGGGAATGCACCGGGAATGGACCGGGAATGGACCGGGAATGCACCGGGAATGGACCGGGAAGGGAGCGGGAATGGAGCGGGAACAGAGGGACCGGGGAAGGAGGGAGCAGGGCCGGGAAGGGCCCAGGAATCTGGGAAAGGGCCCAGGAATCTGGGAAGGGCCCCGGCGTCCGGGCGATCCCGGTATCCGTCCCCCCCTGTCCCCCCCCCCCAGGGCTCCGTCTCGGCCGGAGGTTGATGGAGGCGGCGTCCAAGGTGGGGGGGGTCCCCGGGGGGGCGGGGTCAAAAGGGGGCGGGGTCAAAAGGGGGCGGGGCCCAAGGGGATGGGGGAGGGGCCTGGGCGTCCGGGGGGGGAGGGGGGATCCCCAAAGGGGGGGGGAGGTGTCCGGGTGGGGGGGGGGAGTCACCAAGGAGGGGGGAGGAGGGGCCAACCTGGGGGGCGGGGCCAACCTGGGGGGCGGGGCCAGCCCTTGGGGGCGGGGCCAGCCTCGAGGGGCAGCCCCGGGGGGGAGGGGGCAACCTGGGGGGCGGGGCCGGCCCGGGGGGGCAGCCCCAGGGGGGAGGGGCAACCGGGGGGGGGGGGAGCCCCAGGTGTGGGGGGGGCAACCTGGGGGGCGGGGCCAACCTGGGGGGCGGGGCCAGCCTCGAGGGGCAGCCCTGGGGGGTGGGGCCAGCCCTTGGGGGGCGGGGCCAGCCTCGGGGGCAACCCGGGGGGGAGGGGGCAACTCTGGGGGGCGGGGCCAGCCCCGGGGGGAGGGGCAAACCTGGGGGGCGGGGCCAGCTCTGGGGGGCGGGGGCAGCCTCGAGGGGAGGGGGCGGTGGTTGTTGTGGGCGGGGCCACGGGGGGGCTCTGACTCCGCCCCCCTCCAGGCCGCCTGGGCGCGGGGCTGCCGCGAGCTGCGCATGCACGTGGGCGGGGCCGGGCGCTGGTGGGCGGAGCCTCCGCTGGCGGCGCTGGGGGGGGCGGAGCTCCGCGGCCCCCGCGGGTGGCGGCTGCTGCGCTGCGCCGATGACGTCACGCGGCGCCTCGGCGGCGCCCCGCCCCCCTCCGCGTGACCCCGCCCCCCTCCCGCGTGACCCCGCCCCCCTCCCGCGTGACCCCGCCCCTTTGGGGTCTCCCCCCCCCCCCCAAATCAGTGAATAAAGAGCAGGAAGCAGCGGGGGGGGCTCTGTGTATGGGGGGGGGCGGGGCTGGGAAATGGGCCCAGGCGTCCGGGAAGGGGCCCAGGAATCTGGGAAAGGGCCCAGGAGTCCGGGAATGGCCCCAGTGTCCGGGAAGGGGCCCAGGAATTTGGGAAGGGGCCCAGGAATTTGGGAAAGGGCCCAGGAATCTGGGAATGGCCCCGGTGTCCGGGGGGGTCCAGGTGGGGCCCAGGAGTCCAGGAATGGGCTCAGGAATCTGGGAATGGTCCCAGTGTCCGGGAAGGGGCCCAGGCGTCCGGGAAAGGGCCTGGATACCTGGGAAAGGGATCCAGGGTTTAGGGGGACCCTGATTTCCAGGAGAGCCCAGGAATTCGGGAAAGGGCCCAGGCGTCCGGGAACGGCCCCAGTGTCCGGGAAGGGGCCCAGGAATCTGGGAAAGGGCCCAGGAGTCCGGGAAAGGGCCCAGGCGTCCGGGAATGGCCCCGGTGTCCGGGAAGGGGCCCAGGCGTCCGGGAAAGGCTCCGGATATCCGGGAAAGGGCTCTGGGGTTCAGGGGGGCCCAGGAATCTGGGAAGGGCCCTGGAATCCCGGGAAGGGGCCCAGGCGTCCGGCCCTCCCCCCCCCCCCACGTGCCGTGTGCAGCCGGGTGTGACCCCCCTCCCCGGGCAGGGGTCACTCGGGGGGGGGCAACCGGGGGCTCTTAAAGGGCCAGCGCGGCCGGGGGGGAGGGGCCGCCATGTGGTACCAGGTCCGGGTCTGGAGCCCCCGGCACGTCCCGGAGGTCGCGAAGCTCATCCAGGTGGGGGGCCCAGGCGTCCGGGAAGGGCCCAGGCGTCCGGGGGGGCCCAGGCGTCCGGGAGGGGCCCAGGCGTCCGGGAAGGGCCCAGGTGTCCGGGGGGGTCCAGGTGTCTGGGGGGGGCCCAGGCGTCCGGGTTCCCCCCCCCCGACCCCCTGCGGTTCCAGGAGGCGGCGGCGGCGCTTGGGGACCCCCATGAGGTGAAAACGACCCCCGAAGGTGAGTGGGCCCCGGCGTCCGGGTGTCCCCCCCGGTGAAGGGGCCCCGGCGTCCGGGTGTCCCCAAGGGGTCTGGGTGTCCCCAAGGGGCCCAGGTGTCCCCAGAGGGCCCAGGCGTCCGGGTGTCCCCAAGGGGTCCAGGTGTCCCCAAGGCGTCCGGGTGTCCCCCCCGGTGAAGGGGCCCAGGCGTCCGGGTGTCCCCAGGGGGTCCAGGTGTCCCCAAGGGGCCCAGGCGTCCGGGTGTTCCAAGGGGTCCAGGTGTCCGGGTGTCCCCAGGTGTCCCAATGGGCTCCGTAGTCCGGGTGTCCCCAAGGGGTCCAGGTGTCCCCAAGGGGCCCAGGCGTCCGGGTGTCCCCAGGGGCTCCAGGTGTCCCCAGGCATCCAGGTGTCCCCAGGGGGCCCAGGCGTCCGGGTGTCCCCAAGGGGCCCTAGAGTCCGGGTGTCCCCAAGGGGTCCAGGTGTTGCAAGGGGTCCAGGTGTTGCAAGGGGTCCGGGTGTCCCAAGGGGTCCGGGTGTCCCAAGGGGTCCAGGTGTCCCCAGGGGGTCCAGGTGTCCCAAGGGGTCCAGGTGTCCCCAGGGGGCCCAGGCGTCCGGGTGTCCCCAGGGTGTCCGGGTGTCCCCAGGGGTCCAGGTGTCCCCAGGGGCTCCAGGTGTCCCCAGGGGTCCAGGTGTCCCCAGGGGGCCCAGGCGTCCGGGTGTCCCCAGGGGGTCTGGGTGTCCCCAAGGGGCCCAGGTGTCCCCAGGTGTCCGGGTGTCCCAAGGGGTCCAGGTGTCCCCAGGGGTCCAGGTGTCCCCAGAGGGCCCAGGTGTCCCCATGGGGTCCAGGTGTCCCCAAGGCGTCCGGGTGTCCCCAAGGGGCCCAGGCGTCCCCAGGTGTCCCCAGGGGTCCAGGTGTCCCCATGGGGTCCAGGTGTCCCCAAGGGGCCCAGGTGTCCCCAAGGGGCCCAGGCGTCCGGGTGTCCCCAGGGCTCCTCTCCTGGGGCTTCGGGCCCCGGCCCCGACTCTCCTGTTTGGTGGCCGAAGAGGCCGGAGCGGAGGACGAGGGTAAGGGGGGGGGCTATAGGGGGGGCTATAGGGGGGGCTATAGGTGCTGGGGGGGGTCTATGGGGCCTATAGGGGGCTCTATAGGTGCTCTGGGGGGCTCTATGGGTGCTGGGGGGGTCTATGGACACTATGGGGGCTCTATAGGTGATATGGGGGGGTCTATGGGTGCTGTGGGG
>NW_028290283.1:0-13430 GCF_059628265.1 Tinamus guttatus | reverse complement strand
GCTTGAGAGCATCTGCCCCCCCCCGCCCGGAGTATTTTACCCTCTCCCCAGGTATCTGTGCCCCCCCCCCCAAGATTATCACCCCCCCCCATGTTCAATGACCCCCCCGGGTATTATCACCCCCCGAATGGTATCTGCCCCCCCGACATAATCCCCCCCCCCGCAAATTTGCTCCCCCAACCATCTCACCCCCCCCCGCCCCCCCCCCCCGGGATCTCCTGCCCCCCCCCCCGGATCTCCTGCCCCCCCCCCCGGATCTCCTGCCCCCCCCCCGGATCTCCTGCCCCCCCCCCGGGATCTCCTGCCCCCCCCGGATCCCCTGCCCCCCCGGTGTCCCCCCCTCACCAGGTTGTACCAGGCCGTCACCAGCAGCTTCTGCTCCTGCTCCTGCTGCACCCGCAGCCGCCGTGTGTCCCTCTGGGGGGGGGCACCGGGGGGGGGGGGTGTCACCTGGGGGGAGGGGGTGTCCCCGGGGTGGTCCCCCGGGGGGGGGTGTCACCTGGGGGGGGTCACGGGGGGGGCGTCACCTGCAGCTGCCGCCTCTGGGCCTCCCTGTCCTGCACTTGGGAGCGGAGGGCGCTGAGCGCGGGGGGGGGGCGGGGGGGGGCGGCTCCAGCACTCGCAGCACCTGGTGGGGGGGGGATAAAGGATGAGACCCCCCCCCGACTGCTGGGACCCCCCGCGGCCCCCCCGGTTTGACCCCCCCCATATGAGCAGGACCCTGGAAGCGGGGGGCGGAAACGACACCCCCCAAGACACCCCCGAACCCCCCCCGAGACACCCCTGAACCCCCCCCCTTACAGAGAGGGCACATGGGGGGGAGGGGCCCCGGTGGGGGGGTTGTTCCAGAAGGGGGGTTCGGGGGGGTCCTGGAGGGGGGTTGTTGTGGGGATGGGGTCCCCAGGGGAGGATTTCGGGGGGGGTCCCGGGGTTCCCCCCCCCCGCACCGTGTGCAGCAGCCGCAGGTGGCGCCGCCGCCGCCCCCCCCGCTCACTCAGGGCCTCCTGGTGCCGCCGCAGCCGCTGCCGCAGCCCGGCCAGGAGCCGCCGCGCTGGGGGGGGCACGGGGGGGTCACTGCAGCCCCCTGCCCCCCCAGGGACCCGCCATCACCCCTGCCCCTCCCCCAACCCCGGGACCCCCCCCCGACTCCCGGGATCCCCCCTGCGACCCCCCCCGCAATGTCCCTGGGGCTTCCCCGAACGGCCCCCCCCACTGAGACCCCCCCATGTGACCCCCGGGACCCCCCCATGTGACCCCCCGGGACCCCCTCATGTGACCCCTAAGACCCTGCGACCCCCGGGACCACCCCATGTGACCCCTGCAACCCCCCATGTGACCCCTGGGACTCCCCATGTGACCCCTGAGACCCCCCCCCATGTGATCCCTGCGACCCCCCATGTGACCCCTGGGACCCCCCCCCATGTGATCCCTGCGACCCCCCCATGTGACCCCCGGATCCCCCCATGTGACCCCTGGGACCCCCCATGTGACCCCTGAGACCCCCCATGTGACCCCTGGGACTCCCCATGTGACCCCTGAGACCCCCCCCCATGTGATCCCTGCGACTCCCCCATGTGACCCTTGAGACCCCCCCCATGACCCCTGAGACCCCCCCGTGACCCCTGGGACCCCTCAGGGACCCCCCAGCCCCCAGTGCCCCCCCCAGGGCCCCCCCCGCACTGGGGCTGTCCGGGGGGGTCTCCAGCTGCTCCAGCTCCTCCTGCTGCCTCTGCAGCTGGGCCTGGGTCTCCTGCAGCTCCTCCCTGGGGGGACAGCGGGGACATGGGGACAGTGCCACCCGTGTCCCCTCCCCGGCAAGGGGGGTGCCCCCCCCCGCACTCACAGATGCTGCTCCAGCTCCTGCCTCAGCTCCAGTACCTGGCGGGGGGAAGAGGGTGAGAGACCCCCCCAAATTGGGGAAAAAACCTGGGATCCCCCCTAAAAAAAATGGGACCCCCCTCAAAAAAAAGCTCTGGGACCCCCCAAAGCCTCAGACCTGCCCCCACCTCAAGAGCCGCCCCCGTGGAAAATGGGAGCCTCCCCCAAAACGGTACCCCCCCAAAATGTGGGACCCTCCCCCCAAAACGAGGGACCCTCCCCAAGGCCTGGGACCCACCCCCAAAAAATGGGACTGTCCCCAAAATACGGGACCCCCCCCCCCCAGGAAGCCTTCACTGAGGGGACCCTTCCAGGGGAGAACAGGGACCCCCCCCATTGGGGACGAACTGGGGACATGTTGGGGACAGCGCCCCCCCCCCCCCGCAACGTCCCCACTCACGTCCTCGAGGTCCCCCCGTGTCCCCAGCGCCACGAGCAGCTCGGTCACCTCCTGCCTGTCACCGTGGGGACACCTGGGGGGACGTCGTGGAGGGGAACTGGGCGGGGGGGGGACAACAGTGTCACACGGGCATTGGGAACAAGGGGGCTATGGGGGACGCTGGGGACATCGGCCATGGGGGGACACTAGGGCCGGGGACACCCACATTGGGGTGACACTGAAGGGATGTTGGGGCCGAGACCATTAAGAATCTGGGGTGACACTGGCCATAGGGTGACACTAAAGGGACGTGGGGGACATTGGTGCTAAAGTGTCGCTGAAGCCACGTTAGGGACCGAAGCCACTAAGACCAAGGGCTGACGCTGGCCGCGGGGTGGCACTAAAGGGACACTGGCGGCTGAAGGGATTCAGGACACGCGGTGACATTGGCCATGGGGGGGGGCACATGGGGCTGAGGACGTGTGTGCCCCCCCCCCCCAGACCACCCTGTGCCCCTGTGACGAGCTGGGGCGGTCTCAGCCCCCCCTCCGCCCCCGCGGTCCCCGGTCCCCTGTCACCCACCTGAGCGGTCCCAGGTCGTCGGCAGGTGACGGCTCCTTGACCTGCAGCATCTCTTTGGGGGGGGGTGTCCTTGGACATCCCCCCAAAACATTGGGAAACCCCCAAAATCCGCGGGGGGGGGGACAGGTCCAGCACCCTGAACCCCTCCTGCCACCCACTGCCCCCCCCATCGCCACCATCGTCACCTCCCACGGAGCCCCCCCCCCCCGGGGGTCCCGCCCCCCCGGACGCACCCGCTCTGCGGCGCCGCCCGCTCTGCGGCTCCTCGGGGGCCTCGCGCTGCTCCAGCCGCTGCGGGGGGAAGGGGGGGTCACACGGAGGGGCCCAGGCGTCCGGCGGGGGGGGGGGGGGGGGCTCCACCCCCTTCTCTCGGCGCAGGGCCCCGTGGCGCCCCCGCCCGGCTGCCACCTGAGGGCGGGGCTTCGGCATGGACACGCCCCCGAGAGGGTGAACACGCCCCTAGAGCGATAGCCCCGCCCCCAGCCCCACCCTCCGCCCCCCGCCCTGCCCCGACGCCTTCTCCCCCCGCCACTCTCTCCTAGGTTTGGCCCCGCCCCTCAGTTCCAGGCCCCGCCCTATTGCGGTTAAGCCCGCCCCTTCACAGCCAGCCACGCCCACCTACACAGACACGCCCCTCACACACCCCTAACTCCCCCTTTGCACCTGCCTGGGCTTGGCCCCGCCCTTCAGCTCCAGGCCCCGCCCCGTTGCGGCTAGCCCCACCCCTTCGCAATGAGACCCGCCCACCTGCGCAGCCCCGCCCCTCGCTTTGATCAAGTCCCCGCCCCCAAGAGGGAGGGGGCGGGGGGGAGTAGGACCCTCTTCCCCCCCCCGCCGTTGGGAGTCGCCCCTCCCTCAGCCCCCCCAGAGGCAAAAGGGGGGGGCCCAAGAAGGGTGTTGGGGGGGGGGGTCACACGGGGGGCGGGGTCTCCCGGGGAGGCCCCGCCCCCTCCGCCCTGCCCAGGCGCTGGGGGGGGCCCGGTACCGGCGCCCCCCCACCCTTACCCACGGGATCAGCGGCCCGCCCGCGTCCGCCCGCCCGGCCGCCATGATTCCGCCCCGCCGTCCGCCCGGGCAGCGAGGCGGTGGCCAGAGCGGCGTGCGCCTGCCCGGCCACGCCCCCTCCCTCCCGCCGCCATCTTGGAGCCCCTCCCCGGCGGCGGGTGCGGCGCGCTGGTGCGCGTGGAAGACCCGCCTCTATGGCGGGACGGTCCTCCCGGCATCCTTCCATCCTCCGTTCCGTCCCTCCATCGCCTTCCCCATCCTTCTCTCCCGTTCCTTCCTCTCCACTCCTCCTTCCTTCCATTTCTCCCCCTTTTCCCCCATTTCCCGTTCCCTCCATCCCGCTCTCCCGGTGCCCCATCCCTTCTCGCTATTTTCCCTCCCTCGCCTATGTCCCCCCCGTCCCGTTTCCACCTCCCACTCCCGTTGTCTTCTCCTTTTACCCGTTCTCCCTTCTCCCTCTTTTCCTGTTTCTTTCCCTTTATTTTCCCTCCCCGCCAGGAAAGGGGGGAAGGGAAGGGGGAGGGGACTCGCGCGTCCCCCCCCGGGGGCCGCTCCCCGCCGGGACCGCGGGCGGCGCCGCCGCTGACTCAGCGCCGCGTCACCGTCTGCAGCCGCGGGCCCCTTCCCCCCGCCCCTCCCGCCGCGTCGGGCCCGGCCCGGAGACGCCCCGGCGGGACCCGGGAGCAGCCGCCGCGGTCACGGCGGGGTCAGCGGGGGGGGCGACGGGACCGGCCCCCCAGCGGCTCCGTGCCGGGAAGGGCCCCGGGGCAGCCCCGCCGGCTGGGAAGAGGAGGCCGCCAGCACCGAGGGGGGAACTCCCGGTCTACGGGGAACGCGCAGGGTCATTTCGCTCTATTGAACGGGGGAGGCGGGGGGTCTTGGGAGCGACCCTACGGCGGCCACGCAGGGTCAATTCCCTCTATTGGGGGGGTGTCCAGACGCCCCTATGGGGGCTGCAAAGGGTCAATCCTCGCCATGGGGGGGTCCGCGTCCTCCTAACGGGGGCCGCGCGGGGCCAATTTAGTCTATGGGAGGGGGTCCGGCCGCCCTTACGGGGGCCGCGCGGGGTCATCCTGCCCTACGGCGGTCGGGCAGGGTCTCAACTCCCCGACCCCGGCACGCGCTCAGGGTCAGGTGCCCCTCTCTGCCCCCGGGGCTGGGATTGGCTGCGCCGCCCCCGTGACGTCAGCAACGACCCCGGCGACTCCGGTTGCTTCACCAAAATGGCGGCCCCGCCCGCCGGGAGCCGGTAATCGAGGGGGGTCGCCATGGTAACGCCTTCCCCACCCGGTGGCACTTCCCGTTCCGGGGGCGGAGCCCAAGGGTCCCGGGGGCGCCTCTGGGCCCCCCCCGGTGCCCCCTTGAGCCCCCCCCAACCCTCCCAGCAGCCCCTGGGGCAGCGGCAGGATGCGGGGAGGGGGGAGCCGGCGCCTGGGCCCGCCCCCCCACCGAAAGCAGCGGCCGTTGGGGCCGCGGTGACGGGAAGCGAGAGGCGCCGCCGGGGGGGCGCCCCGGAGGGCCCAGGCGTCCGGGGCTGCCTCTCCCCCCACCGCTTCCTGCTCCCACCGCTTCCTGCTGCAGCTGGGGGGGCCCAGGCGTCCGGGGGCCCCTTCCCCCCTCCAGGCCTCAGTTTCGCCCATGGGGTGAAGGGCTGTGGCCAGGGCTGTGGCCTGGACCCCGGCCCTGACTCAGGGCTTATTTATAGGGAAGGAGAAGTCGGGAGGGAAAAACAAGAGGGCCCAAAATCCCCTAAAATCCAGGCCGGGGGAGGCGCCCAGATGCCTGGGCCCTCCCTGGGGACAGCCGGGTGGGGGGTGCCCGGACGCCTGGGCCCCCCCGGGAAATCCCCCTGCTGCCAACCAGGTGCAGCGACGGTCGGCGTGGCAGCAGGGACGAGGTGTGACACCCGGGACACGGAGCCAGCCGGGACACGGATGGACACGGCGCACGTATGGACACAGGGCGCAGATCTATATGGGACACAGAGCTACGTGTGTCGTAGACTCGTGTGTGATATGGAGCCACGTGCAACATGGACACACGCACTTAAGAGACACGTGTGCCGTGTGGCACACGCAACACGCACCCCCATGTAGCATGGATGCACGTATGGCACCTCCCCACATGCGACACGGACCCACATGTGGCACCCCCCGCTTAACGTGGCCCCACGTGCGACACGGAGCAACGCGCAGCACGAGGAGGCGGCAGCCCCCTCCCGTTAGCTGAGCGGCCGTGCAGCCGCGTGGGCGAGCGCGCGGCTGCGCGTGCACAAGTGGAAGCGCGCGGATGCTGCCCCCCCCGGCGTGTTTGCACACGCGTGTGCATTCCTGCCCCGTGCGCGGTGGCGGCGCCGCCCAGCACGCTGGGACAGGGCCCCCACCCGCCCCGCCCGGACGCCTGGGCCCCTCGGCAGGAAGAGGGGGGCACATGGAGCCCGTGGGAAACCCGTGTGGATCCTGTGTGGATCCATGTGGATCCCGTGTTATCCCACACGGATCCCAGCTGTGGTGGGGGCGGCTCTATGCAGCCAGTGCTCCCATGTTGATCTCATGCAGATTCCATGTGGATCCCAGTTTTCCGGGGATCCCATATGGATCCCATGTGGATCCCGGCACCCCTCCCCTCCCCCCGTGCCCCGCGCTGCCCGCGGGGGTCGCCCCGCCCCCTCCCGCCAGGGGGCGTGGCCCGAGCGCGGGGGCGTGGCCGGCGCCCGGGCATCGCCGAGCGGGGGGGCGCGGCCTCGGCCGCCGGGGGGCGTGGCCTCGCGGCCACCCAGCCAATGGCGCGGCGCTTCCGCCGCGCGCTCGCTATAAGGCGCGGCGCGGGCCGGCGCGGCGGAGCTGGGCGGTCGAGCGCGGGTTCGAGTCCTGGTGTCGGCACCTGCAGCCCGTCCAAGGCGCCCGTTCCCCCTCCGAGGCGGCCGCATGTGCACGGCCATGGAGCAGCCCTTCTACCGCGACGAGCCCTTCGCGGGCGGCTACTGCCGCGCCGAGCTCGACTACAAGACGCTCAAGGCGGCGCCGCGCCCCGACGGAGGCTTCTTCCCCGGTGGCGGCGGCGGCTTCTTCGCGGCGCCGCGGGACGAGCCCGACGGTTTCGCCGACGGCTTCGTGAAGGCGCTGGACGAGCTCCACGGGCTGGGGCAGCTGCCGCCGCCCAACGTGGCGCTGCCGGAGCCGCCGCCCGTTTACGCGGCGCTCGGCGCCTACGCGGCCGCGCCGAGCCCGCCGCTGCCGGCGCCGCCGCCGCCGGGCGCCTTCCCCACGGCCACGCTGAGCTACCTGCCCGCCAAGGAGGAGCCGCAGACGGTGCCCGAGGCGCCCGCGGACGCGGAGCGGCTCAAGGCGGAGCGCAAGCGGCTCCGCAACCGCCTCGCGGCCACCAAGTGCCGCCGCCGCAAGCTCGAGCGCATCGCGCGCCTCGAGGAGCGGGTGCGCGGCCTGCGCGGCGACAACGCGGCGCTCGCGGCGGCCGCGGCCGCGCTGCGCGCCCAGGTCACCCGGCTGCGCGGCACCGTGCGGCGCCACCTGGGCTCGGGCTGCCACCTGCTGCTCGCCAAGGGCGGGGGCTTCTAGCGGGGGGGAGCAGGGGGTGGCGACCCCCCCCCCCACCCGCCCCTTGCGTGTGTGACCGGGAAACGGCTGCGGAGCGGGGACCACCCCCCTGGAACCGGCGGACAAGGGGGACCCCCCAGGACTGATGGTAAAAGGGGGGGCCCTCTGGAAAAGACTAAGAGGACGCGGCCCCCCCGCCCCCACGAACGGATCCGGCTGCGAAGCGGGGCCTCCTCCTCGGGACTGAGTGCGAAGGGGGGAGCCTCCCCCCAGGAACCGGCTGTGAACGCGGAACCGCCCGGTAAGGACTAAGAGGACGCGAGGACCCCCCTGCCCCCGCCTCGGGAGCGGCTGGGAAGCGGAGACCCCCCCGGGACCGATTGCAAAAGGGGGGACCCTTCCCCCCTGCTTGGGCAGCCCCAACACGGCAGGACATGGGGTACCCCCCGAGGGACTGATCGAGATGCGGGACGAGGAGGATGCGGGGACCCTTCCCCGCCTCAAGATGGAGCGTGTGGACCGGGCCGCTCCCCTGCAAATGGACTGGAAGAAGCGGGGACCCCCCACACGGGGACCCCAACACCGGCGGGACCGGGAACCCCTGAAATGGCCCCTCCCGGGTCCCGCAGGAACGGGACCCCCCCCCGCGCCCCAAACCGGGAGCCCCCAGCTGGGCCTGGGAACCGCCCCCGAAAGTGGGTACGGGCACTGCTCCCCCACCCCGAAATCCCCCCGCGGTACCTTCCGGTTTCCCCCCGCTTTCGGGGGGCGAGAGGGGGAAGGGGGCATCATGTTTCGTCATCACCTTTTTTTTGTAAATCTTTGAAATGCTTCTTTATAGGGACAGGGGTTTGTACGGTGTTATTTAATTAATAATAATATTATTATTAGTAATAACCGTTCTGAGCGTGCTCTGTTTCATGGGGGGGGGGTCATCCAGGTTGAAACCGCAGCCCCCGCCCTTCCCCGCCGCCGCCGGGTGCTGAGGTCAGAGGAAGGGGGCGTGGCCGGGGCTTTCCCCGCTGACGCACAGGATGCCCAAATATGGAGCGGCGGGGGCCGTTCCGGGAACCCCCGCCCGCGCTGCCCGGCACCTCCCGCCCCGGGGGCCGCCACTTCCCGGCCGCGCCGCACAGCCGCCCCCCCCCCCCCCCCTTCCTCCCGCGGAGGGCCCAGGCGTCCGGGTGCTCCTGCCGTCAGCCGGGCAGCCCCCACCCTCGAGGGGCCCAGGTGTCCGGGTCCCCAGTTCCTTTCTATCTTGCCCACGCCTCCCCATTTCCCCCAGCTCTTCCAGGGGGCCCAGGTCTCTGCACTCCCTCCCCAAACTCCGAGTTTCTCCCTCCCACCCCCAGGCAACTGGACCCCTCCCCACCAAGAACCCGCCTGTCCGGCTTCCTTCCAACCGTCCCCCCCAAAAAAAGCACATTCGTGTCCCCCCAACCACTCTTCACCCCTCCAAGTGACCCGGGGCTCTGAGCCCCCCAAGCCTCTCCCCAGATAGCCCAAACTCCTAAAAGGGATCCAGCTCCCTCCCCCCCGCCCCCAAAATGCTCCAGACATCCCCCCCACGCTCCCCCGAAAAGGGACCCAGGAGTTCCGCCCCCTCCGCACTGGGCACCGTGGCCGCCTACATTTCCCAGGAGGCTGCGCGCATCGCCCTCTAGCCCCGCCCACCGCGGATCCCTCCCCCGTAGACCCCGCCTCACCGCCCGCACATCTCATAGGCCCCGCCTCCACCATGCCCCCCTACACCGCACGCCCCGGTCAGGCCCCGCCCCCCCCGCAAGCCCCGCCCCCGCAAGCCCCGCCCCCGCCACGATGGCGCTGGCCCCGCTGGAGCGGGACGCGGCCGGGACCGAGCGGCTCTTCCCGCCCGTGCCCGAGCTCTGCCGGAACCGGCCGTGCGCGCTCGGCGTGGACGAGGCGGGGCGCGGGCCCGTGCTCGGTACCGGGGGGGGTGGGCGGGCCGCGCCGGGCGTGCGCGCGGGTTGCGGCGGGGGAGCTTCCGGTTGCACCGGGGGGACCCTTTGCACGGGACCCGGGAGGGGCGGGGGGGGGCGGGTTTCTTTGCACGGGGACAAGTTTTTCCTGCAGCGGGGCGGGGGGGGGGCGTGCGCGGGACCCCTCCCGCAGGGGGCTCACGTGTCCCCCCCGTGTCCCCCCCGTGTCCCCCCCCCGTGTCCCCCCCCCGTGTCCCCCCTGTGTCCCCCCCCCGTGTCCCCCCCAGGCCCCATGGTTTACGCCATCTGCTACTGCCCGGAGGAGCGGCTGGACGAGCTGCAGGCGCTGGGGGTGGCAGGTCGGGGGGGCTGTGGGGTGGAGGGGTCGTTAGGGAGGCCTGGGGGGTCCCATGGTGTCAGAAGGGCAGGGGGGTCCTGGGGGGGGGGTCCCTTGGGTGCTACGGAGGGCAGGAGGTTTGGGGGAGGGGGAGCCACAGGGTGCCCCAAGGGTGCTGGGGAGGGCACAGGGTGTTCGGGGGGGTCCCATGGGTGCCAGGGAGTCCAGGGGGAATTGGGGGAGTGCAGGGGGGTCCCGTGGGTGCCAGGGGGGCAAGAGGGGCCTGGGGACGCCAGGGGGGTCCCTGGCGGGTCCCACCCCCCCGTGCCCCCAGACTCCAAGACGCTGTCGGAGGCCGAGCGGGAGCAGCGGTTTGGGCGCCTGGAGGCCGCGGGCGCCTTCGTGGGCTGGGCCCTGCACGTGCTCTCGCCCGCCCTCATCTCGGCCAGCATGCAGCAGCGGTGAGACCCCCCCGGCCCCCCAAACCCTGGGACCCCCCCGAGTCTGGGAGCCCTCGGGACCCCCCTGGAGCCCCCCAACAGTCTGGGGCTCCCTGGGACCCTCCTGAGAGCCTGGGGTCTCCTCAGGGTTCCCCAAGAGCCTGAGAACCCCCTGGGCCCCCTCCAGGCCCCCCCCCAACCACTTGGGCTGCCCCAACATCCCCCCCGACCCTCGAGACCCCCTCGTGACCCCCCTCCCTATCCCTGAGCCTCCCTTTTCACCTCCCCCAGAACAAGAGACCCCTGCCCAAACTGGGAGCCTCCCAGTGCCCCCCCGGCACCAAATGGACTTCTGGACTCCCCCCCCCCCCAAACTAGTCTGAGCCCCCCCAGTTTCCCTTGCGGCTCCTGTTGGTTCCCCCCCGTTTCTGCCTGTACGTGCAGGGTGATATTTGTGTCCCCCCCCCCCGCAGGGCCAAGTACAACCTGAACGAGCTGTCGCAGGACACGGCCGGGGGGCTCATCCAGGAGGCCCTCGACAGGGGGGTGAACGTGGCCCAGGTAGGGGAGGTCCTGGGGCCCGACCCCTGCCCCCTTGTGCCCCAGGGGGCGGTTGGGGGTCCCGGGGGGCAGTTGAGGGTCCTGGGGGGTGTTGGGGCCCCAGGGGCCTCATCCCGTCCCCCCCAGGTGCTGGTGGACACGGTGGGCCCGGCCGAGAGCTACGAGAGCCGCCTGCGGCGCCGCTTCCCGGGGCTGCGGGTCACCGTGCGCCCCAAGGCCGACGCGCTCTACCCGGTGGTGGCGGCCGCCAGCATTTGCGCCAAGGTGGGGCAAACACCCCCCCCAGGGCAGCTGCACCCCCCCCCTTGGGGCACTTGGAGCCCCCCCGGGGCAGTTTAATCCCTCCCTTTTCGGGCAGCCCCCCCCCCAGCATCTGCCTCTTGGCTGCACCCCGAGGCGGGGGGGGAGGCAGAAGGGTCTTGGGGTCGGGGGTGGGGGGGGGGCTGGGGGGGTCCCAGAGGGCCCTGGGGGTCCTGGAGGCGGTGCTGGGGGGGGGGGGGGGGTCCTGGGGTGAAGGGGGGGGCTCATGGGGGGATCCTAGGGGGGTTGATGGGGGGTCCCAGGGGAGGTTGGGGTGTGGGGGGGGCTCGCGGGGGGGCCAGGAGGGAGTTGCCCCCCGTTCCATCTTCCCCTGCCAGGTGGCCCGGGACCGGGCCGTGAAGCACTGGAACTTCCAGGAGGACCTGGAGGAGCTGGACACGGACTACGGCTCCGGCTACCCCAACGGTACCAGGGTGGGGGCCCAGGCGTCCGGGAGGAGGGCCCAGGCGTCTGGGCCAGCTGACCCCCCCCCTTTGCTCTCCCACCCCCCAGACCCCCGCACGAAGCGGTGGCTGCGGCAGAACCTGGACCCTGTGTTTGGCTTCCCGCAGCTGGTGCGGTTCAGCTGGGCCACAGCGCAGAGCCTGCTGCAGCAGCACGGGGCGCCCCTGCGCTGGTACGGGGACACTGGGGACACTGGGGACATTGGGGACACTGGGGACATGGTGCAGGGCCTGCTGCAGCAGCACGGGGCACCCCTGCGCTGGTACGGGGACACTGGGGACGTTGGGGACATTGGGGACACTGGGGACATGGTGCAGGGCCTGCTGCAGCAGCACGGGGCACCCCTGCGCTGGTATGGGGACACTGGGGACATTGGGGACGTTGGGGACACTGGGGACATGGTGCAGGGCCTGCTGCAGCAGCACGGGGCACCCCTGCGCTGGTACGGGGACACTGGGGACATTGGGGACGTTGGGGACATTGGGGACACTGGGGACATGGTGCAGGGCCTGCTGCAGCAGCACGGGGCGCCCCTGCGCTGGTACGGGGACACTGGGGACATTGGGGACGTTGGGGACACTGGGGACATTGGGGACATGGTGCAGGGCCTGCTGCAGCAGCACGGGGCGCCCCTGCGCTGGTACGGGGACACTGGGGACATTGGGGATGTTGGGGACACTGGGGACATGGTGCAGGGCCTGCTGCAGCAGCACGGGGCGCCCCTGCGCTGGTACGGGGACACTGGGGACATTGGGGACACTGGGGACATGGTGCAGGGCCTGCTGCAGCAGCACGGGGCGCCCCTGCGCTGGTACGGGGACACTGGGGACACTGGGGATGTTGGGGACATTGGGGACATGGTGCAGAGCCTGCTGCAGCAGCACGGGGCGCCCCTGCGCTGGTACGGGGACACTGGGGACACTGGGGATGTTGGGGACATTGGGGACATGGTGCAGGGCCTGCTGCAGCAGCACACAGGTCCCAACTGGGGACAAGGGGGGCTCCAGGGGACATGGAGGGACTTGGGGAACATGGCGGGGATTGAGGGGACAGAGGGCACATGGGGGGTGCTCCAGGGAACCTGGGGGTCACTGGGGGAGGCTCCAGGGGACATGGAAGACACAGAGGACATGTGAGGGGGGGGACATGGGGGATGCGAGGGGACCCTGCCTGTGCAGTGCATGTGTGGGGGGTGCATTGAAACCCCCCTCCCCCAGGTGCGACGAGGGTGACGAGGGGACCGAGGACAGCGCGGGAACCCCCTCGCTGGTGGCCTTCCTCGCCCGCCGCTCCCCTGCCGCGGGGCGCCGGCCCCACCGCTTCTTCCTGGAGCGCAGCCTGCGGCCCCTGGCCGACCTGTGACACCCCCTCCTCCCAAATAAATTTGCTTTTTTTAAAAAAAAAATCACTGAAAATAGCCCAATTTTACCCAGGGGAGGCAGGGAGGTAGGTGCACTTTATTAGCAGCATTATGGTACTGGGTTACCATAATGCTGCTAATAGTGCACATGCCAATTTTCCTATTGGGATCCAGACCGTTCTAAGCTGGGGGAGAGGGCGGTGGGGACTGGAGGGGGTGACCCCAGGCCCCCAGGAGACCCCTTCCCCAAAGTGCCCTCCCCAAAGGCCCTCTCCTTCATTCTCTGCTTTCCATTGGGGTAGGGAAAGGCCTGGGTGAATTTGGTTTTAATTACTGCTTTTCCAACTAATTATCTTGGGAAGGCAGCACTCCAAAAGGGGGGTGGGAGGAGCCCTCTCCCCCAGGTCTTGGGGGGGAGCCAAGTCCCGCCCCCCCCCCCCCCCCCCCAGCACTGTTCTCTTAATCGGGCCTGGCCCTGTGCCCGGAAAATGCCCGTGGCCTCAATCCCGGGGGATTAGAGGAATAATCCCCTCCTCCCACCCCCAACCCGCCTCATCTTGGCGGGGGGGCCCTCAGCAAGAATCCCGCCCCCGGGGAATTTTGAGTGCGCATTTAAGGAGCATTAC
>NW_028290282.1:0-33625 GCF_059628265.1 Tinamus guttatus | reverse complement strand
GATTCATCTCCCCACCCACTCAGATGAGGGTAATGAGAACATGGGAGCTGCATGGCTTCCCTGAGAAAGTTGGATTTGGGAAACCTGAGGGAGGTTTGGTGACACTTGCCACCTCCAGCCATCACTGCTGTGCCAACACACCTTAATGTCCTACATGCTACAAATACCTAAGAAACTATTTCTGCAACACACAGACCACATGCTGGGAATGAAGCGGGGAACGGACGAAGGACGGTGTTCCTGGCCCTTGGACCTCTTGATCACTAGCACGACTAAAGGTGTCACTTGGCACCTGTACAGGGACATGAAATCTCAAGCTGCAGAAATTGTACGTACAAGTAATACTGTTCAAAACAAAAAACAAACAAACAAAGTGTTACATAAAGGTCCAGAAAGATCACCAACACTGGGGCGGGCGGCAGCCGCTGCAGACGAGCTGCCGCCTGCGTCCCCTTGCTCTGCCAGCACAGGCTGCCTGGCAGGCGCCAACGCCACAACGGGCACCACGTCCGCAGGCTGCAGAGCAGCTCCGAGACCTCCAGGGTCCACAGGCCCTGCTCCTGCACGGACCAGGCCGTTCGCTGACAAGGAACGAGCAGCAAGAGCAGCCCTGCTCTGGGCAGACCCTTGGGACAGCAAGATACACTCTTGGAAGCGTGAGCCAAGAGGGCCTGGGTGACACCAGGAAACGGTTGAGTTTGCTGCTTGTAAAAGGGTGATTCCTGCCTGTCTCCTTTTGCATCAGCCACGAGCAGCGTGGAGAAGAGCAGCTCCGTGCGATGGGTCTCCAGCCCATCCCAGAGGAATTCGGGCACGCTGCCGCTCCCTTGGTGACACTGAGCATGTTATTTGCACCCAGGCTTTCACGGTTGGCTCCACTCTGCTGCTCCAGGTGTCCCGTGGAAGATGCCCCGTGCAGACGCTCAGCAGCGCAGGGTGCTCGGAGCGGACGGCCTGGCCGGCTGCGCCGCGGGAGCCGCAGGCCAAGGCGCTCCCGGCACTGAGCGCTGCCTCCCACGTCGCGGCGTCTCGTCTGCGCCGCCGCTTCTCCTCTTGCTGCTCTCCGTCTGCTTCCTCGGAGGCCTTTCTGCTCGCCCAGCCCTGCCATGCTCAGCTCCTTTAGCGTTCTAGCAAGTAATAAGTGCATCAAGTCCCCGTAATTATCTCTAATTAGGGTTAGTGATTATGCTGTTGGGTTGGAGAAAATCAATCTCTGGTTTCCCATCAGGGAGGGCAGAGCGAGGGGATGGGGAGGCGGCGCTGGCAGCTCCCTCCCCACTGCGGCTCCTGCAGCGCGTTCCCTCCTGCCCGCGCGGCGCCGCGAGGGCCGGCGGGCGCTGGGGGGCACCCGGAGGGGCGGCACGGCCAGGCTGGGGGGCACGGGGGCTGTGCAGCGGCGGGATGCGCTCCCAGCACCGCTGGCCAGCCCTGCAGGACACGGCTGCGCTGCTGGGTGCGGAGGCACCGGAGCCGGCGGAAGCGGCGGCGCAGCACCCAAGGCGGAGGTGCAGGCGGGTGCTGCGGCGGTGACGGCCCTGGCCACGTGCACGGCAGCGCAGAGCGCGGCCCGCGACGGCTCCGGCTCCGGCTCCACGGGGAATGGCACCGCTCCGCACCCCCGCGCGCTCCAGAGGACACCGGCAGCCCCACGCTCCTTATGGAGTCCTGGCTCGTGCCGTGCTGCAAAGGGTGGCCTTGGTGCTGGCCTTCCTGCCGATCCTGAGCACTCAGTGTCTGAGTGTCTGAGAAATAGAGTCGCATCTTGGCTGACAAGGCACGTGGCTGCGCAGACAGGCTAAAAACCCCTCCCGGCACAAATGCTGCAAGAAGGCTGTCGTGCAGCCTGGAACTGGAAAATAGATTAGGAAACGGCGCTGAGGACTCAGACAGCAGCGAGGTGACATCCGAGAAAGCCATTTCACAGCCCCGTGCAGCCGTGCGCTGTGATGCCTCCCTCCCCTGAGCCAGGGAGTCACCAAGCCGGGGAGGCTGGAGCCTCAGGACGTGGCCACAGGGCTGGGAGGAGGTGAAGCCACGAGGCCCCGGGCAGCAGCTCGCGCACATCCTGCCTGCCAGCGCACTCGGGTGCCAACCCTGCCAGCCCTAATTCTACCCACGAGCAGTGCCAGGAATCTGCAGCCCAAAACACAGGACGGAGGCTCCTGCGGAGGGCACGGTTCCCTCCAGCAGGCAGCGGCTGCTCCTGGGAGGCGGCAGAGCCAGGACCCTGCACGCTGCCATGCACCGAGCACGGGCAGGCGGCCCTGGCACCCACAGAGGAGAAGGGCAGGGGCTTTCTGACAAGGCAGGTGCTGCCTTTCTCCCCACGCTTGCAGGGCACCGGCGCTCGGCAGGACGTGACATCTCTCTGTGCCCAGGTGGTGGCTTCCAGGCCAGGCCTCACAGCACCCACGGCCTCAGGCGGCAGCTCTGCTCCAGGCAGGGTTCCTGGCTTGCAGCTCCTGCAGGAACCGCGCTTGGACAAGGGAGCAGGAGTCTTTCTAGGAACAAAGCCACTGCTGAAGCTACTTAATGCTTTGTGGACAGCAGCGTCTCTGCACATGTCTGCAGGGCTTCCAGTGAGGCTGGAGAAGGATGTAACAGCAACAGTTTTTCCATATGAGTGTTTCCACAGTGTAACTCGGGGCAGCTGCAAGGCCGTGCAGCGCAGGCAGTGAAGGCAAGCTTGGAGGAACGGGCCTGGCAGACAAGGAGCTGTGACAGACTCCGTAAAACAAGATTTTTCCTAAGAGATTTCCTCTGGGCTGCCCCTCACCACTCTGTCACTGACAGATACACCCGGACCGCTCCTCTCAGCAGTGCAAACACTGTGCCAAGGGCACAGCTCGGTGACAACCGGGCGCATTGCTGCAGGGCCCAGGACAACCCTGCGCGGCAGCTCAGCCTGCGTCGGAAAGGCAGGCGAGACCTTCGCGTGGCACCAGCAGCCCCAGCGGATACGGCACAGCCTGACCCAGCTCAGCCCACGGGGCTGCTGCCAGGTAAACCCCAAACACCCCGGCACGTCCGCACTCACCACGGGCAGGAAGCATTTCCACTCCCCCATGAGAGCAGACCCAGCCTGGAAAAACGGGCCACCTCCTGCATGCAAGGTGGAGTAGATACAGCAGGGAGTCTAAAGGGAGACAACCAGTGAAACATGGGGATGCTGCAAACATGCTGCAGTGCCACCATGGCACGGCACAGCGTGGCAGGCATGGCATGGTATGGCATGGCATGGCATGGCATGGCACGGCTTGGCATGGCATGACACAGCACAGCATGGCATGGCCTGGCACAGCATGGCAGGCATGGCATGGCATGGCACGGCTTGGCATGGCTCGGCATGGCATGGCATGGCACAGCACAGCATGGCATGGCACAGCTCGGCACGGCATGTCTTCCCAACGCCCCGTGCGAGCTGCCTTGCTCGGGACCCTGAGCTGCAGCTCGGGACTGCGCCTCGTCCCCGGCCCCTCGGGTGAGAGCAGAGCGTGCCGGTGCCGGCGCCGCGACGCTGCGGGAAGGGAACGCTCTGCGTAACCGCGACAAACGGGGACATGGGCAGGACTGCGAGCGACCGTGCGCTGCAGGGCCCCGTGCGACCCTCCCGGAGCCCGCAGAGCACCCCGCTGCGCAGCCCGACAGGCACCCCGAATCCGGAGGTGTGGAACGAGGGGGCTTGGCGGACAGGAAGCAACAGCCCGAGGTTAGGGAGCTGAATATTCCTTTGGGGAGCTGGGATCTATTCCACACACTGCCACAAAGCTCCCAGAAATACTGCGCCAGTCACTTACACGAAAACTTGTCAAAATCAGCCGCTAATAATGTGTTCCTTCTGCTCTGAGTGCCCAGCTGGAGACCCTGTGCTCAGAGCTCACAGCTAGGCTTTAAAGGGCTATAAAAATGCAAAGTTCTTGAAAAATAAATCCTCAGGCTCTAAAGCGAAGATACATAACTGGGAGATGCTTTTGGCAATTCTGGCTTTACCTTTTCTTGCCTCAATTTCCCTTCTATAGAAAGAAATAAGAAAATCTAACAGAACAGGACGAAAGTTACAAGGCTTGGAAATGTGAAATGCAACATAATTCTAGCATAAGCTTAACAAATACAACCTCCAGCTGATCCTGCCTATCCCAATCCTTAAGGCTTCTATGAGCCAAAGGAACTGGGTACTGAGGTCTGCTGGCACTGCCCTACCTGGTGCAACTGCTCCGAGCTCCTGGCGCAAAATCCTCCTCTCCCCGCTCTGGAGTCCAGACCCCGACTCCTGCTCCTGTTCAGTGCAAGGCACTGAATGCAATGGCTCCCACTTCATAGTTTGGACTCATTCTCCTACTTCAGGCAGCCAGATAAAATTCTCAAGATGTTAAATATGAATTTTATAGTGGATTTATAATATTTATAGTATCACAAACATTAATTCTCAATATTTCATATATGACTTATAATGACAAGTATTATTTACAGATAAAATATGCTAAGTCTCCACTGCATGCTGCATCTTCACTCTACAAAAAGCCCCTTAGCCTATTATTGGGAAGGATGAAGGACACACAAACAAGCTCCAAAGACCCTTGTGCACTGACCTCCAGCTGTGGGCAGCCTGTGTTTGAGATCCCGACCCTCGGCTGAGGCACCGTGACCAACCTCGAGCTCTCCTACCCACTTCAGCAGCGGGCAGAGTAGGTTCCCTGCACTGACGGGTTAACACCAGGTTTCCAAACGTCTGCCTGGAATCACCTCCGAGCAGCACATCGGAGCTGCCCGGCATCAGCACCGGCACCGGCACCGGCGCCTGGCCCTGTCCCTGGGCTGAGCTGGCCGGGCTGAGGGGGAGCGACGGCAGCGCAGGGCACCCCGTGGGGACATCCCGCGTGTGCAGGGACGGCAGCGCAGGGCACCTCGTGGGACATCCCGCGCGTGCAGGGACGGCAGCGCAGGGCACCTCGTGGGACATCCCGCGCGTGCAGGGACGGCAGCGCAGGGCACCTCGTGGGACATCCCGCGCGTGCAGGGACGGCAGCGCAGGGCACCCCGCGGGATGTCCCGCGTGTGCAGGACAGAGGGGCCGGCCGGCTGGAAGCGCCTTCGGGCTCGGCGCGCGGGGCGCGCGGCAGTCGCAGTGAGCGCGGCCGCTGCAGCCAGCGGAGCCGTTTGCCACAGCTGCTGCTGGGGCACCCGAGCGAACCCCGCTTGGCCACCTCTGAACCCCCAACTCTGCGCGCACGGCCTGGCAGCCACCTTCAGCAGCAGCTACAAAGCCCTGCGCGGCCCCAGTGTTTACCCAACCCAAGCCAACGCTGGTCCGCTCCTCAGTCTGCGTCATGTGGCAAGGACCACGGGAATCTGAAGCAAAGTGTCCATGTCCACATGCATGAAGCCTCTGTGTTGGCACGTCCACAGGAAGGAAGAAGGTGAATCCATCTCTGACCCTGACACAGCTGTTTCTGACCCTGGAACAGCTGCCCAGAAAATCACATCTCCCCTTGGGGAGAGGATCCACCAGCCGAGGGGGCATGACTGGAAAGACAAGGCTGCTCCAGGTTTCCTCTGCCAGTTGTTTGACCGGTGCCAGGAGAAGGAGAACGGGGTTCCAGGGCTGCTGCCTGGTTCTGCCCCGCGGCCCCACGCGGGTGCTCGAGGCCGCGGTGCCCGGGAGCCAGAGCGGGGCTCTCCCTGCGCCAGGCGCCGGCTCCCCCGGAGGTGGATGGTTCTGTCCGACCTGCAGGACAGCCGGGCTGCCGAGCAGCAGGAAGGTCCGGAGGGCCCTGGCGGGCTCCTGTCTGCCGTGACCCGCGTCACCTGCTCTCTGCGCCTCTTCTTCCCTCAATGTCATTGTCCCCCATGGCGAGCAGCGGTGTGCCGGGGAAACAGGTTTTCCCTTTTCTTTGTTAATTCTTCCCTCATTACATTTGAAATTCCACAATCAGTGTGCACTGTAATTGTCGAATTTGATGCTAATGATTAATGAATTAAACATGGATCCATCAATTAGTCCTCGGAGAATAATTCTGCATAAAGCAGCGGATAATGTAATTACAGTAACAAAGATAATGAGATGTTAACATCGACGGAGCCCGACGTGACATGATCACAGCAGGCTCAGCAGCCCGGCCTGGGGGAGCCAATCCCTCACTCTGCAAGGCAGAGCATCGGGGGGCAGCGCGGCCCCGCACGGGCAGCGGGCCAGGCCGGGCCACGGTCTGCCCTGCGCCGCGCGGGAGCCGCCGGAGCCGCCGGAGCAGCCGGAGCAGCCGGAGCAGCCGGAGCTGCCGGAGCAGCCGGAGCCGCCGGAGCAGCCGGAGCAGCCGGAGCTGCCGGAGCAGCCGGAGCAGCCGGAGCAGCCGGAGCCGCTGGAGCTGCCGGAGCTGCCGGAGCAGCCGGAGCCGCCGGAGCAGCCGGAGCAGCCGGAGCCACCGGAGCCGCCGGAGCAGCCGGAGCAGCCGGAGCAGGGCCGCCTTCCCTGCTCGGCGGCAGGGGAAATCCCGCGGGAGGAGGTCAGGGCAGCGGGATCCTTGGCCAGCGGCTGCTCCGCAGCAGGCAGGGGACGGAGCCGCTGCCTCCCGCTCCCCCATGAGCCCTGTCCCGTCTGCGGCCCCATCGCTCCGGCTCGGAGCCCACGGTGCGACACGGACCAGCACCTCCCGCCCGTGGGGCTCAGCACCCCTGGGCACCCGCACGGCCCCCACATCCAGCAGCAGCTGCACTCACATCAGTCTCTCGCTCATTCACACGGGCTCCATATTTTCCTTATGCCACCACCCGTCCTTCTCTACCAAAAAACCCCTTTTCATCCAGTCCGCACTTTGAGTAAGAGCTGCCCTCTTTCTTCAAGCCAGAACACACTGAATGAGGCACAGATGGGTCCGAGCACCCAGGGGTGGCCCAGCTGAACCCCATCAGGCTCCTCTGGAGACCCCTGAGGAGGAGACATGGGAAGACTCCGGAGGAATCCCAACAAGACACTCCGGAGCAGCACTGCTGCATGCAGGGAACGCGCTGGCAGCCCATTTCTGGTGGACATCTGCACAGGCCCCTGCTGCCCTCCTAAATCCCGGCATGCCCAAGTGTCCAGGGAACAGAGGAGCATCCCAGTGGCAAACGGTGCTGCCCGGCCTCTTCCACAGCGGCCCGTTCTGAGAACGAGCGTCCAGCTCCTCCCGTAGTGTTTCCTAGGAAAGTGCTCTGAACCTACCATGGGGAAAAGCCAAGCCCACACGTTTAAAGCACAGAAAGTCTGTTCTTCAGAAAAATACTTGCCTTTTAACTTCATGAAAAATGAATTAAAGGGGGAAAATTGTAATGTTAAGATACCAGAAGCTGGAAAATGCCAGAATAGAGTTTACCAAGACTTGAGCCACACGCGTGTGGCCTGTTCCGTCCTCCAACGCGACGTTGTCCTGGGGACCCTGCCTGGCGGCAGCGGCAGCGCGGGGCAGCGGCACCGCCGGGCTGGGGAGCCCGGGCACGGCGCAGGGCGCTCGGCCACGACGGGCACCGGGCACGGGGCCGCGTTACGGCCCCGCGGTGCCCCCCAGCCCCACACAGAGCCGAGCAAGGCCCGGGGCCACGAGCGAGCCCAGCCGAGCGCTTCCCAACTCCAACTTCACTAACATTTCACGCCCACAGGGAGGACAGCAAGAATCACGGAATCACAGAACCATTATGGTTGGAAAAGACCTTCAATGTCACCAAGCTCAACCATAAACCCACCACGCCATAAACTGTGTCCCGAAGTGCCTCATCTAGGTGCCTGTTTCTTGAACACTGCCAGGGATGGTGACTGGCACCAGGCTCTGCAGCGACTGCTCTTCACCCTTGGCTGGCCTCTACCAATAAAGTTTCAAACAAATAGAAACTTAGGAGGAAATACAGTCGGGAAGTGAAAAACAAAATGCTCAGGAAAGCAGAGGCCATCCGGCCAGGCTTTCTTGGCAGCCCCAGGGGCAGATTATGTGTTTCAAGATCTTTCAGCAACCAACTTCTAAAACCTAGATTAATCCCAATATATTTTACAGGGAACACCAAAAAGCACATTTCTAGCTCGAGACAAAATTTCTGCTTCTAGCCAATCTTTCCACCAAATCTCTGAAGATTTACAGCTCTTGCGGAGAAATTTCTAACGGAAACCCGAACAGCACTTCATATTTGCTTATACAGCACGCCTTGGATAGACACAAACCAGAAATGGCTGCAGAGTCTGTCAAAATTCTGCACACCTTAGATGGGATTTGCAATAGGAAATGTGTGAAATGAAACAATTCTGAAAAGAGCAAATCCGCCTTCTTCAATGGCTGTGGCTCGTCCTCAGAGCTCCGGTCCCGCAGGTCTCACCCAGCTCACGTACTCACGCTGGTGTTTGTCCCCTGGTCACTTCTCTCAGCCTGTCCTTCCCTAACACGATGGCCAAGCTAACGCCAGGCACCAAACCAGCTCTGTAACAGGCCTGAACACCGCAGCTGTTTCTTCAAAAATCTGCTGGATTTTGAAGAAGCCTGTACTTACTTGGGAGGTTATCTGGAGTCATCACGAGCATTTTGTATGTGCATTTCACAGAGCTACTGGGAGGAATGAGATATTTTATGTTTCCTGCCCCCCTCCTTTACCTACTTGTCTCTCACTCCTGGATGAGGACTGTGCATCCAGTGCATGCAAACACAACCAGGAGCTTCAGCAGCGACCAGGCTACACAGATCCCTCACTTTGACTCCAAACACAAGCCATTTGGTTTCAACCAGATAACCCTGGCTGAAGGATTATCAAGATAGATAAGACCATGATTAATCCAGGTCTCCAAAGAGCCCGTCCTTGAGGGCTCACTTGTGCCCAGGCAGAGAACAGCAATGCTGAGGTGTCCCCTCTCCAAACGCCCAAAGCGAGTATTACACAACAGAAGTCCAGTTGATCCCAGCAATGGTCCCATCTCTAGCCCCAGTGGTAGAAAAACTCCGAAGTCCCTGCTGATTTGAGACAGGGCAGATTCTTTACGGACCCCAAATCCCACACTCGACATTACCTGGGGATAGCAGCAAGTCATCCTAAGCAGGATCCTTATTGCACTTGCCATAGTGACTGCATCACCAGCTGCAATGGGCTTGGGGGAATGGCAGTAAGTGATCAAAAACCCACAGAAAACATTTTGCCAGTTTTGTACCAGGGGAAGAATCCTTCCTGACCACTGCAGACAGCCACTCAAAGCAAAGGCACAAAAGCTGCCTTAACACCGAGTCCTGCTCTGACACACACGTCCTCGGCACTACGGCAGCACCGCTCTGCTCAGGACCGGGGACAGGCAGGGAACAGGGACTCTCAAAACCACGGATTTCTACATGACGGGAGCCCACGGTGCCATCCAGCCTGACCCCCGCACACACGTGTGGGCGCAGCGACACGCACGCGAGCTGGATTACAACATACCTTGTAGAAAGATAACTGATCTCATTTTAAAGGCTTCAAGCAGTGATGAGTCCACCGTCTCCCCAGATAAACTATTCCAACACTTAATTACCCTCCCTGGTAGGAAGCTACATCTCATTTCAAGTTTAAATTGTTCCAGCTCCAGCTTCCCCGCACTGGATCCCACCGCGCTTTGCCTGCCAGGTTGAGAGGCCTTGGCACGGATCTCTTTCCTACGCACTGGATTTCCAAGCAGCAGCAATCAGTGATCGAGTCACATCTCACTCTTTCCCTGTGAGCTGAGTGGGATCAGGACGACTGTTGCAAGCAGCATACAGGGTTGCACGGACACATTACCATAAGCTTTTTGTAGCCTGCCTTTGAATTCTTCCCACAATTTGATAACCTTTTTTAAGGACAAGCATCAGCCAAAGTATCCTAGAAATACATGTCCGAGAGGTGCTGTGTACAGGGCTGAGAGTTACCATCCTGCTCGGAGCTGACCTCCCCTTTCCGTATAACGCCTCTCGGCACGGAGAACTCCTGAAGACACAGTCGTGTACTGTAACTCCCAAATCCCGCCCCAGTTAGTCTCGCACCCTGCACGTATTGCCCAATTCCCTGCCCTGCATTTGAGCCCACTGAAATGCATGTTGAAAGGGTTCAGTGACGGTGAAGAAATGAGTGTGCAGGGGACAGCGACTGCAGAAAACAGGTAGAGTTGGGTCACACTGCCTTGATCATAAAACACAGTAATTTCAATCAACAGATCAGCACCTGATCTATTCTGCAGACTAACTCTGGCTCTACAGAAACAGTAGTTGGAGCTCGGGAGGGTCTATTCCCTCCCAGCTCCGTGTGAACATCATGTCAGTACAAAGTGCCCCCATATTCAACTGCAGCCATCAGCCCCACGGGAAGAAGAATGCACATGGAAACCATCCGTCCTGGCTAAGGACACCGTCCTGGACAAAGCCAAGGCTTCCCAAGGCCCCTGGTGGCTTTGGTAGGAGAGGTCCAAGGTCAGGAGTTGCCTGTGGCAGGCAGAGGTCCCTCCTGCCCGAGGAGAGCAGCACACAGAGGGCAGGAACTCCTCGAGACGCCAAGAACCTCCTGACGTGGCCCCCCATTCTTGGTGCATCTCCAGTGGGCACACAGAAAAATAACCAATAATAATGAAACTGCCCTCACTCCCAATTGTCTCGCCAGGAAAAAGGAAAGGAAAAAACATCCACAAACAAGGAAAGAGATAGAACAGAATTTCCAAGGATTGAGGGACTCCCCAGCCCTGAGATTCCCCTCGTTCAGGGAGCAATTGCTTCACCTGCAACAGAGTGACGAGACGCGGCACCTCCTCTGCCCGCCGGCAGTCAGAGCCCATGGACCTTCTCCTCCTGCTGGGAACGGGCCAGCAGAGCCCAGCAGAGCCCAGCGGAGCTCAGCAAGGACTCGCGCGGCGACCGCGGCCGGCCACTCACCAGAGTGGCTGTGGAGGGGGCTTGGGAACAGCCCCGGTTTCTGCTCCAGCTAAGGAACGCACCGCTAGCGCGCGGGTGGGAGCAGGACCCCCGTGCGACCCAGGACCCCGTACCTGTGCCTCCCGCGAGCTGGGTGCTGCTCCGCTCCTTTGCCAGCCCGTTGGCCTTGGGGCTGGCACCGGGTGCTGCTGCTGTTGTCGCCCGGGGCAGCCGCTTGCCCGGCACCTTCACCGTTGTCCTCAGAAGATCGATCTCCTTCCCATGGACGTTCTGCATGTAATCCTACGGCAGAAGAACCTCAGCTCAGCCCGTGTCCAGCCACCTCCCTTCTCAGCCCCTCATTCAAAACCTTTACACCCATTCACCAAAACAGCAGTTGGGTAGGACAGGAGCAAGGCAGTCACCTGGAGGTGAGGCAGGAGTCACTGCCTGGCTCTCTTGTGCTATGATGGCCACCAAGCCAGGCGGGCTATGTAAGTGACCCTGTGACTCCAGTGTGCTCAGCCAGCCATCCTCTGACAACTCAAATGCAATTCCTTGGATCCAAGTTGCCCTTTTCTGAACTAGCTGATGAGTTACAACTGGCTCCAGAGAAGAGCCAGGTCTCGCTTCCACTGCCCAGACCGACTTGGTTCTGATACGAAAAATGCCTGGATGCTGCCATGGACACCCAGGTGTCAGGAGAAGCCCATATGTGAGAACCTGCCGAGGAGGCCAGAGGTTCGGTGGAGCAACCTCAAGGACGCGGGGATGGACTCTGTGTCCCAGAGCCCTTGGAAGGAGATCCTCCGCTCCGTGACTGGCGCATCCATTGCCGGTCTGGACGGGGCCGCCCCATGGGCTCCTGCTCCAGGCCTCGCTCTGTGCCGATGGGATGAGCGACGGCAGCCGCCCGGGGCAAGGCTGCAGCCGCAGCTCTTCGTTCACAGGGAGGCTTCGGTCTGCTCCAGTTCACAAGGAGGTCGCCAACAAGATTAACTAGAGATGGTCCTCGTGTAAATCCTTCTCTTCCAAGCTCCAGAGGATGCAGACACAAACAGGATCGGTTTAAGACCTGCCGGGCTCCCAGTCCTTGGCTCCACGAAGCAGGTGAAAGGGGCTGCTCCTGCCACACTCTGTGGCCTCAGGCTGCTCCGTGCAGAGGCTACAGCCTCCCAGGAGCCCTCTTGTCTTTGCGCAGATCCCTATCAAGCATCCAGACCTCAAACACCACCGACCCGCTGCACCTCTGCCCAACTGGACCTTCCACGGCAGTGAGGACAGCACCACCCTGCGCCCAGGCAAGTCACGGACATTGCTCGGAGCTGCTCCTGGCTGGTGGGAATCTGGTGACACCCCTGGGCAGGGAACCTCGGAGGGCTGCAGGATTTTCCCTAACTCAGCACAATTGCTGTGCTAGCCGGCTGCCTGCCGGAGAGAGCGGTCACCAGCGCACTGCTTTTATTACACGCTATAAAACAGCAATTTCTTCCCAAGCCTCCTCGCTAATTACCCAGCCAGTTCTCTCATTTCATTTTATTACTGGAATTAACAACGAGTTCAAAGCGTGGAAAGCTATTAAGATGTGTGATTAAGCCACATTCAATTAGTTTCTACAAACAATTTAATTGATGTTGCAGATAGAATTAACAGAAGGTGATTGTGTGAATGGCTCCACTGGCTGCAAAATGGGAGCTGCTTCCTCTCGCGCTCCGCGCGGCGCCGCGCAGCCCGGCCAGCGGAGCCGGCTCAGCCACGCGCTCCCTCACCAGCAGAAGCGTTTGCTCTCCAAGGCTTTGGGAAAGTGATAGGAAACCACACTGGTCTTTTCATAAAACTTGTTCTTTTCTTCTCACTGAACACATTCACATAAAAATAAGAGGAAGTGGAAAGGCAGCAAGGGAAGCTGTGCTGAGTGCAGGGCTCGGGCACCCCGAATGCTCCTGCCTTCAGCCAGAGCTGCTGCTCCGCGCGCGGCGTCTTCCTTCCGAAGCCTCTGAACTGTTGGCTGTGGCCGAGGAGAGGCAGCGGTGGCTTCTGAGAGCAGGAACACGCAGCTCTGGGACCCAACGAAGGCCCGAGCTGCCAGCCAAGCCACAGACACCTTCCTCAAGGTGCTCCTCAGTTATGGAACATTCTAGATCCAGCTCATACGACCCCTCTTGCGCTCACCCCATCAGGGCAAACCCTGCACACTGCTGCTCAGCCCTACTGCCAGGGAGAAAACCTCCAAGCGGAGCGCGGATGCCGTGATATTGATCCTGAAACCGGAACAGTGACAAACTCACAGAAGCAGATGACTATCTCAGGAAGCTTCTGGGGGATAGCAGCAGAATTATGGATGACTCAGAGCCACGAACTGAGTCCTACTCGTGGGGGCACAGACACATTTGGGGAAGATACTGGAGGAAAAAGGAGAGTGCCAGGGCTGCTTGTCCTGGGCTATCTACACCCATCCCAGGAGAGGCTATCACAGAATGAAAAGCAAATGCAAGAGAAGAGATGTCTAGACAGAAATTGCCTTGAATCATGCCAAGGAAAAGCCCCTGGGGAAGCAGAAAGGCCTTTGCTGCGGAGCTCGAGCAGCCCTGGAGCCCCTCAGTGTTCAGGAATGTCTTCGGTCCCCCTCTGCTGCCCCCCCAGTTCTGCCACCCCCACGACATGCGGCAGCGCACGGTGCAAGGCGAAGCCGGGACGCGACGTCTCCGGGAAGCGCCGAGTGTCTCCTGGACGCGGGATGGGCGCACGTGTCCCCGGCAGCAGCTCCGTGACGCGCTGCAGGACGTGGAGCGGCCGCTGGGAAGGACGTGGCACAGAAACACGAGTCCTTGCTCGGGAGCACCGGCTGCAGCGGTGACCCAGGCTGCTCTGCCCTGCCGTGCTCTGCTCTGTCATGTCCCAGGAAAGGACGTGGAAACTTGGCGGGTGCCACAGGAGACAAAGCAGGTGACAACAGCATCTCCTGAGTCACTCCTGAAGATGGCACCGTGGGAAGGGTGTAATGGGACATCCTCTTCTGGGCTGCTCCTTCCTCCGGGCTGCCTTCCTAATTCTGTCCCATCCAAGGAGGAGGTGAAGCAGGTACCCAGACAGAGGGGTCCCTGGCAACCTGATCTGGACCCAGTTCATCAGAGCCTGCGTCTGTCCACGTCACAGACAAAAACACAGCACGACAGCAGCTGTCATCGCTCCTTGTTCCAGTTCTCAGGGTGACAATGCCGTGGGAGATAGGCAGGATTCCCCACCACGGCCAGGGCAGCAGCGGTGCCCTCCGAGGTCCCCAGCAGCCCTCACTGCTCCGGGTGAACAGCCCGTGTCTTGGGTGCAAGGTTCACCGCGTTCGGTGCGATCCAGGGGAGGAGAGGCCCGTCTCACTCCTTCCTTAGCAATGGGCTGTGCATCACCAGTGGCACCGCGTGGAAGCCAACCACACTTTTGCTTGTGGAAATGTGTAGTAATGAAATGAACCGCTGAAGGAAAGGTAGTGACATCAATCTCAATCATCCCCAAGGAAGAAATGCATAAAGAGGAAACACAGTGTGTAGCAGCATCAGTTGCGAGCAGTTCAACAACGCCCCAGAAATTACTGTGCCTCTGAGCTGTTTGCAGCCAGGGCCCACGGAGTCTCCAGTGAAAGGGCGGCAGATCCCAGCACACCTGGGCGCGCGCCTGCGCACACGGAGCAGGCAACAGCCACCACACTCACTCTCAAGGCGCAAAACATCATTGCAAAGTTAGGAACTGTAGAATAGACAATACATTGTATGGTACAGCAACCAAAGACTGAAAGGAAAAACTGTTTTCAGAGGTCCCACGGATTACAGAAGGGAAATGCAATGCCTGGCTTTCAAGCTTATTGGTTACAGGTGCGAAAGGCAAAGGGGTTTGAGGCCTGGAGGACCAGGCATAGCGAGCCCATGAGTTGTGGCCATGGGGCTCGAAGCGAGTGAAGGGCTGCGGGGCACTCGGAGCCCTGCACGTCTGGGGTGTTTGCAGACCAAGCCAGGGCCCCGTGTGCAGGGGGAGCAAGGGCCTGGCGCTGCAGCCCGTTGTTCTTGGCTCTTCCATCCCAGAGAGTTTTCCAGCATCCTGCGCAGAGCCCACCCTGCCCATCCTACGCTCTCCTGAGAAGCAACGTCCTTCGCTCAGAAGGCACCGTGGTCCCCAGTGCCACAGGTGTGTCTGGCCATGGCTCGCTCTCTCCGCAGCAAACTGTGCTCAAGAGGGAATGGGGAAGAAGTCATTAGCCCCACAGTGGGGAGGCGACAGAGATGGATGGGGAGGCAGCTGTGTGCCTGAGCCAAGCAGCGAAGGGGATCCGAGCTGCATGGAGTGACAGCTCAGCTCGGCAGGCTCCGCACAGGCACCTCATCTCCATTACCCAATACCTAGCAGCCAGGAAAATTATTCCACACCCAAATGGCGCCATCAGACATGGCTGCAAGGAGTTCTCTGCCTGATCCTCACCCCAGAGGCAGGGAGGCGGCAACCCCTGCTTTAATGGGCTGAGCACGGGCAAGGCAGAGAAGAAAGATGCATTTACTTAGCATAATTCCATGCAGAGCATGTTCCCATCAGCCTTTCCCACCCAGCTCCACACTGCAGACAGACAGCTTACACGAGAGGGGAGCGGGTTTCTCCAGACTCTGGTAAATAACGGTGTACCAAATTTGTTTAATGTAGAGGAGATCGCCAACCCTCCTGCTTTGGGTCCTACTGCAAGGAGAGACTGTGGCTTCCCCTGCTGTCACCCCCTCAGAAGCAGCCCTGCACCTGGGGCCCCTGCAGCGCCGGCCGCAGCGCGGAGGAGGACACTGCCCCGCTGCACTTACATGCAGGCTGGGGTGGTAGGTGAGGACTCCGTTGTCACACAGCGTCACGTACTTCTTCTTCCATTCCTTGTTGAGAGACTTGCCACTGCGTTTGAGGAGAATGCCCTAAAAGAGAAGTGCAAAGTCTCAGACGTTGGTTGGTCCAGGCACTGTCCCTTCAGAACTGCCTCATATGAGACTGGTTTCAGAAGAGACATGAAGATCTGGACTCCAGAAGACATGTTCTAGATTGACCTTCCAACAGCATTTTCCCTGGGACAATCAGGAAAAGCGCTGTAGCCCTCACCCCCCATTCCCACCTGGCCTCCCCAGACTGCTCATTCCCAGGGCTGGGGGTCTCCACACCCCAGCACTGAACCCAGACCCTCTGAGGGACCTATGACACACGACACTGTCCCAAACCACCGCCTGAGCCCAGCTCTTCTTGTGCTGAAGGATGGTCCCAACACAAGGCAGGGACCAGCGTCACCATCACATTCATTAGCACAGTTCTCCCAGACCATCTTTGACCACCACAAGCACAGGCAGAGGGATGGACATGGCAAAAGCAATTCGGGACACACTGGAGTCGATAGAGAAATATCCCAAGATATAGGACTCACAAGAGACAAACATTCTGCTGCCACTTTGCAATTCTTGCTTAGGGATGTCGAGTGGATAGAGCCAGGGACACGTGTCAGGAGCTAGAGCAGGTCCTGGCAGACGGTTTGCCCGCTTTTCTCCATCAGGATTTTACAGAAGACCCATCCTGTGATTCCCAGGTACAGTACACACCTTGGACCTCAAAATCATCACGTTTCCATGCCCCAAAGCCTTCATTTTCCCTCATCCCTATCCCAGAACTAACTTACACTGACCTAAACCAAGAGTCATAGTGAAAGCGCTTGATTTGGGAATTCAGACTTCCCGTTTATCACATGCACGACACATTGTCACAACATTCACATCTACAAGTCTTGTCTTGGACAAACATCTTAGCAAGATGGAGAATGGGCCGTAAACAATTGCTATCTCTTCTCACAAACCCCCTATACCTCCGTTATGTCCCAGCAAATTACCAGCTCATTCCTTCCCTATGCTCTTCTCATGGTCTTGTCACATCTCCCAACTAGCCAGAAACTCCACTTTTTGTCCCCTACTTCCCCAAATGGTTAGTTGGGCTCATCAGTCTCTAGCTGTGACTTTCTGTTGGCTCTGTGCTGCACTGGACGGGTAAAGCCATTTGGGGACTGATTTCTTTGCTTTATCACCATCTACGAGGAGAAAGAGCTTTGCATCCCAAAGAATAGGTTGGGACCTGCTGAGCCTCCTCCCATCCCAACTCTGCCTCCCCAGGAATTCTGCTCCCAGCAGCAATCCACGACACACCGGGTCCAGGAGCGAGAGTGGAGGTGGAGAGTAGGGGGAACAAGGACAGGACAGCAGGGTAGACGCGAGGGCTCTGGAGCAGGGGCTGGCGAGGGGCCGCCAAGTGTTCTACTGGCGGAAGAGAAAGGGCCGAACAGGCAGACTAAAGCATGGAACAAAAGCAGAGTCTGGGATAAAAGACTGGATCTACCAACTGTTGGGCCCAGAGCCTCCGAAAGCACTGTCTGAGCAGACATCAGGCTGGGTTGTTCCTAACGGGGCAAAAATCTGGGCCTCAGGCCAGCACCTCCCCGAAAACCCGGACAGAGCATCTCTGTCCCGGCAGCCTCGGCATATTTGGAGGCCCCTGTTTACTGCCTAGTGACGGAGCGGTTGCACTTGCGCCATGGAGGCTCCGGCGCACGCTGGGGAGCCGCACGGCGCAGACGTGACCGTGAAATCGGCAGCCAACGCTGCGGCGGGCCCACGAGGCCTCCACGGCCACCTCTGTTCAGCACTTGCGAAGCGAGCGGCGTGAAAAGGACTCTTCTTACAAGGGAGAGATGGAGCACAGAGAGGCAAAAACTGAAGTGCTTTGATGGCCAGAACTGATAACTTGCCTTCAAGAGCTCTAAAAAATCAGCTGAAGAGCTCTTTTTGCAGTGGTTGAAAGGGACTGACTTTAACATGCCTTAAAACACCGAGGCAGGCTGAAAGCTCGTGCCTTGCCAAGATCTGCAAGGGAAAAGCAATGACCCTTGTAATTACGGCCAGGGAGTTTGATGCTTATACTGGGCAAAAGCAGAGGAGGCAACACAACAAGTAACCAGCAAAGAAGGAGAGCAGAGAGGTAGAACTAACACCAGCCGACATGGAAATGGGTCACCAGAGCAGTCCGAAGTCACTTTTTGAAAGATCGCAATATCTGATGACAAAGGTAACTGGTGACACAGCATTTTTAGACTCCTGTAAGGATTTTAACCAACTGGCAAACACTGTTAAAATAATACTGTGTAAAATCCTCATCACCGTTAATATATGGAGTAAAACGGTCATAAAATGTAATCATAGATGACATCAAAGTGTAATCATAAACGGCAGAGCCGCGTCCCAAAGAAGTACTTGTATATAGGTCCAAACAGTTTGTGTTTGATCCATGCCATTTAATCAATGTCCTACCTGATGAGCTGAAGGAAAACACACAGTGAGAAAACTTAGAGAAAACACAGAAACTGCAGGGAGTAAATCATCGCGGTGACTGGCTGCTGGCACAACCTGCTGCAGATCGCTCGGCAAACTGGGCTCTCGAGGACAGCACGGGCTCTCACAGAAGCCACACAAGGTCCTGCAGCCGGGGACGCGCTGCCAGGGCACGTCACCCTCGTGGCTGCAAAGTGCCACCACCAGACGGACCCTGAGCTCCCGGGCTGGCCCAGTCCTGAGGAAGCAGCTGGGCCTGGAAAGGCAGCAGCAGGACTACCGGGCTGGACGGGGTAGGTGACACAATCCAGCTGTGACAGCATCACAGCGGCGCAGGGCTGCAAGAGCAGCAGCGGCCACGCGCCGCCGTGCCGCCGCGCTCCAACCTGTTAGCAGGAATCGCCAGTGACCAGGACCCCATACTCCCCCTCAAGATCCGCACCAAGGCTTTCCTGCAGCTCCCTCGATGAAAGGGCAGCACTCGGCTGCCTGTCCCACCGCCGCGCCGCGTCCTGGCCGCAGCCTCCCATGCCAGGCGGCTGCTGTCCAAGCCTCTGATTTGTCCTTTTGGAATCATGTCCTGCCTTCTCTGGCTTATCACGAGCATTTTGAATTTCAGACCTGGTTTTGACCCTGTCTGTAGCCTTTCCAGCTTGGTGTCTCCTTGATAACCACGCAATCCATTCAATCACCCAGCCATGGAGATGAACGGAGATGCACTGCATGACACCAGTCCAAAGAGAACGTGGGGTCCCCGTTCAGTTCAGTATTTATAGGCATCCACTGAGCAACCTGAGTTTGGCTTTTCAGCCATTTGTGCATCATTTAAGCAAGGCTGCTCTACAGAGCAACCCCAGAGTTATATTCCATAGCAGTATCCAATATAAGGCTGTAAGAGGGCCATCAAAAGTCTTCCTCTACGTGGCTATCCCCTCCTGAGCCCGTGTCCCCTGGACCCCTAGCTGCCCCACACTCCAAGCTTCTCTGTCATGCCCCACGCCTGTATTTTTGGTTGGTTTCTTGGCAGAGAAGCAGCCACGGCTGACCCAAAGCACGTGGTGCTCTGCAGCGGCGCCCGCTCTGTCGGACGGCGACGGCCGCGCGGGTGCCGGGCCACCGCCGGAGCCGCCGGGCCACCGCCGGAGCCGCTGGGCCATCGCTCCTCTGCGCCAGCGGTTTGTGGGGCTACTAGTGCATGCCAAGCCAAATCCAGGCACCACACCGAAAAATGAAAGATACTCCAGGTCTGGAAACATGCCTTCTACTGTGAAGCCTGAAGAGAACCTTTAAATTAAAGACATAAGGCAGAGGAGACACAAAACAAACAAACAAAAAAGCAGGACACAAACAGTGCTCAAAATACCTGCAGTTAATTTAATATTACAACAACTAATCTAGATAAATGATGGATTCTCTGTATTTAGAAGCGGACATTTGCCTTTCAAACAAATCTGCCATGGACCAAGCTCAGGTTATAAGCTTGGTTCAGAGTCACTGGGCGAAATTCTCTGGCTTGTGCTACACAGGGTGACTAAGTTTGTTGTCAGAAAGATCATTCTGACTTTGAAATTGGTAAGTTGTAAAGACTGACCTACCAATATGTATTACAGACCCCAAACTGTAGCTGCCACTGTTCCCAATATGTCTTCACCTCGATGCAACTTGGTGCTGCCAGAACAGCGGCTATTCAACCCTCACTCTGCTGCATCCACCCTCCAGCACCAAAACGCGTTGTCTACAGAGGGAGTTCAGCTGCAGTCCGTTCAGCACTGAGGTCTGGAACTTCACAAACTGAAACGCAAGCAAAACCAGACCTGGAAACAGCCAAGCACCAGCAGCTCCTGTTTCAGCCCAGAAGGCACGAGAGTCCAAAGCTTTCCTGAGGAATTGGGAACAATACACAGTCTAAGTACACATGCAATAAAATCAGGAAGAGGCTGCGTAATGCCCAACATTTGCAAGAAACAGAGGAATCCAAGAACAAGTCAGACTTGTTCTTCCCTGCTGCGCTGGGGATGAAGTGGCTGCAGACAGTGGCCGGGAGGATTCCGGGTTTGACGGTGCTGCTGTGCTGACTGTGCCAAGGTCACTCACTGTGACCCAACTTCTTTTTGCAGGTGAAATGTGGAGCTTTGGGCCAGCAGCATTTACAGAATTCTTTTTCTCGTCTTCCAAGCAATGGAGCAAAACTCCCAAAACAACTCAAAGAGAAGAGAGAAATGGCAGGGAGGACGAGACCAGGTGAAATGCAGGAACATGGTGGCTGAGGGCAGGTTCACATGCCCCCACACGCGCCCACGGCCACCAGCTCCACGCTCGGCGCACGCGCAGCCAGCGCCGCCGCACACGCGCCCCGGCGCCATCCCGGCACGCTCTGCTCCTCGCGGGAGGCTTCACAAGGACACGGCGCTTCCCAGGCTTCTCCCGCCGGCCGCGCACGCACCAGAGCGCACGCGGAGCGGGGAGGCAGGAGCGCGTGGCCGTGGTCCTCCCGTGCCGCGTCCCGCCGGCCGCCGGGCTCGCCGCGCGCTGCTGCGGCTCGCGGTGCTGCGCAGTAAAAGCAGCAGCAGCAATATGCAGCGTAATGAAGCAGGGAGCAGCGACGGCCCCCAAAGGACTCGTTTACTCCACAAATCTCCCTTCCACTCACTTTTTGCTAAGAATTTTAACACCAAACTTAATTGTAAAGTCGTGTATTGATTGGAAAATGCAAATGGCAATTTAAATGTAATCTAAGCTCCCAGCATGATCCCAGCTCCCAAGGAGGAGGAGTCACTCGCTTTGGGCCCCACTGGAGTGAATGGCCCAAACTGAGCCGGGCCGGGACCCACGGGCCCCAGGCTGCCTGCGCAGTCAGGCTTCCCAGGAAGAATTTGGTGCGTGTGCGATCAGGAGCCTATTCCCTGTGCACAGCTGGAGAGCCGAGCCGCCCAGCCCCGCCAGCCCAGCACCCGGGGACAAGTGTCCAGCTAGGAAGAGCCCATCCCACCAGGCAAGACCATCTGCTCCCAGCACCACCGAAGGGACGTTCCCGTGAAGGGATCGGAGCCCAGGGCACGGAGCGGCCGCGCGCAGCGGTCCGGGCTGGAGGATGCTGCTGCCTGCCCGGCACAGCCTGGGTGATGGCCACACTCGTGGCATTTCCATCTGCCTTAGATGCGAGTGGAGACAAAGGCCGATGGCCCAGAGGAGTTGTCCTCAATTGTCCTGCAGAAGGTGGAGATAAGGAGCCATCCAGCCACATCTCTATGGCAACACGCCTCCTCCTATGTCCATACACCTCCTTTCCAACGCACCTCCCTTCCCGGTAAAGCAAAGTCTCCTCCAGCATTTCTCTTTTCCGCAAGCCTGGCCCAGACCATCTCCCTGCAGAAGCTAAAGCGCCGAGGCCAAACCAGGCTGCTCGAGGTGACAGCCCCACAGCCCTCGTCCCCTGGAGCCCGGGCAGACGCTGGTCACAGTCGCAGGTACTCGCGGCAGGAGACTGCAGGGAACCTGCAACTGTCCAACACAACCTGCTCGGCTTCTCTGCAGGTCACATCAGAGAGCATCAGCCTTGTCCTGCCAAGCGCTCCCAAACAAGCAGGACCTGCTGCTGTCATCCCTGCAGTGCACATGCTGCGGAATGGGAAGCAGCCTAAAAACGGCCACCCAGGCAGGCTGCTGTCACTCTGCTGCCCTCAAAGGCCTCTCATCTCCTTGGGGCCAGGCTGGACCCCCACAACATCCAGGGGTAAATCAAGCTGGAGGCCTTGCTTCCTCGCTGCCCTTCAGGGAGGTGCCAGGCAACCAGCCCAGCACAGTCTTCCAGAAAGGGCAGGTCCCAGTGAGAGAACAGAGACATCGCCTCCTCTCCTGGCTTTGCCGTATGGAACCACGGCTTCAGAGAGCCCCTGCTCCTGCTCACATCTGTGGCATCAGGTCCTCCCTGTCCTGGAGGGAGGCAAAGGCTGGAGAACTTCTGCTCTCCGATGTCAGCCCGGGTCTGCTGCACTATCCATGTACTCTAAGCACATATCCCATGACCTCAGTGAGGATCTCAGCCTCTTTTTCCTTTAGGAACAAAGCTCGTCTTCCTAGGATGCTGCAGAACAACTATTTAATTCAAGCAGTGGGAGGGCGGCAATTTCAGTGCCCCAGTATCTCGGGAGACAGGTCACAGCGGTGCTCTGTGGTCTTAATGGTGCCCCAGGGCCACCAGCTCCAGCACGGAGCAGCGCAGAGCCCAGGGGGCCGCCCCATTTGCACAAGCGAGCGCTACCTTTGCGGCAACACGCTGCGTCCCCGCGCGGCCGCGCGCTGCCCTGGCACACAGCGGGGACCCTCGGCACAGCCCCGCGCACGCGGCGCCGGCAGAGCCTGCACGCAGGGTCCCCGTGCGCCCGGGGCGCTGCCGAGCCGCTGCCGCGCGCGGTGCCCGCAGCCGGGCTGCTCCCGCCCCGCTCATCCCCGCGCTGCCCCCCTTGTCCTGCAGTGCTGCCTGCGCGGGGCCCTCGCGCCGCGGCCCCGCGGCTCCCGTCCCCTCCGAGGGCTCAGCACCGAGCGGCCTTGGGGAGGTGGCACCTGCCCCGTCCCACCGCTCAGCCCGGGACGGGGACGCGCAGCAGCCGGACCGGGAAGCGGCGCTGGGCGCCATGGGAGGAGAAGGGCAATGAGAGCAGGGCCGCAGCGTCCCCGGCAGGCGCACGGCGCGGCCCGGCAGCACCGCGGAGCCCCGCGAGGCACCGACCAACCGGCCGGCGCGCGGCGGCATCGTGTGCGCTGCCCACGCGCGGCTCCCCGCGCCGGCGCCTGGCAGGAACGTGCGCCCCGGGAGCCTGGGCACGAGCGAGAGCCTCTGCAGCAGGGGCTGCCCCACGTGGGGACGGCTCCGGGCACGTCCCCTTGGGCAGCGCAGCCAGCGGCTGCAGGGATGGAGCACACGGAGCAGCGCATGGAGCAACGCGTGGAGCAGCGTGTGGAGCAGCGTGTGGAGCAGTGCATGGAGCAATGCATGGAGCAGCATATGGAGCCGCGCGTGGAACAGTGCGTGGAGCAGTGCATGGAGCAGCACCCGGAGCAGTGCATGGAGCAGTGCATGGAGCAGTGCGTGGAGCAGCACTCGGAGCAGCGCATGGAGTAGTGCGTGGAGCAGTGCGTGGAGCAGCGCATGGAGCAGCACCTGGAGCAGCGCACGGAGCAGCACACGGAGCAGCGCACGGAGCATCGTGCGGCGGGCGCGGAACGGGGCTCGGATGCCCTCTGCTGGAGCTCGCTCCGCCCGCGGCCCCGCTCCGCAGCTCGCGGCCAGCGCGTGTCCGTGTCCGACACGAGGGCGGCCGGCGCGCGGTGGCCTCGCATGCGCTCCCCACAGCGCGGAGCCGATGCCGCGATGTCGCATGGAGATGCACGAAGGGCCTGCGATGGAGGTGGACGGGGGGACACGCAGGCGCGTGGCCAGCACCGTAGGGGTCCTGCCCCCACGCCTGGGTGACACGAGGATGTCCCCAGCACTTGGGTCATACGAAGACACCTCCCTCTGGGCACACGGCGCCTGCCCCACACGAAGATGCTGCCCTGCACGGCACACGGGGACACGGAGGACACCCCCACACACAGCGCCTGGGGACACACCAACCCCGTGTCCCGCATGCATCCTGGGGACACACAGCCCCCATCCCTGGCCCTGCACACAGATGGGACACGGAACCCCCTGCCCCGCACAGTGCCTGGCACGTGCAAAACCCCTGCCCCGCAGGGATCCTGGGGACACGCAAAGACATCCCCCCCACAGCACCTGGGGACACACAAGCCCTGGCCCCGTATAGCACATGGGGACACACAACCCCCCCGCCCAAAACAGATCCTGAGGACACACAAACCCCTGCCCACCCTGCATGGCACCTGGGGACAGACAAACCCCCCACCCCACACAGCACATGGGGACACACAAACCCCTGTCCCTGCACAGCGCACAGGGACACACAAACTCCTGTCCCACGCAGCGCATGGGGTTACACAAATGCCTGCCCCACACCTTAGTTGGGGACACACAAACCACCACCTCCCACACAGCACATGGGGACACACAAACCCCCGTCCCAAGCAGCGCATGGGGACACACAAGCCCCCCATCCCGCACGGTGCACAGGGACACACAACCCCCGTCCCTGCATGGTGCATGGGGCCTCACAACCCCCCGTCCCGCGCAGTGCACGGGGACACACAAACGCCCCGTCCCGCGCAGCGCGAGGCCACAGCGCCCGGCCGCTCCCGCCCGGCGGCAGGAGGAGATCGAACCTGCTTCATGGGAATGGCCCTCCCGCTGCCGATACTGTCCGCTTTGCACTCAGGCGCCTTCTTCTCGCGCTCCGGGTCCGCGCCCTTCCGAGACTGCAAGAGAAGAGACAGAGGCGTTAGGTCGCGGCCGGGAGCAGCGAGCGCGGCGCCCGCCGCCCGCTCCGCTCCGCTCCGACCGCGCCGCCCGCGCTCCCCGGCCCCGGCGTCTCGCCCTTCCCTCTAGGGACGCTCCTGCCGGGCCGGGCCGGGCTCCGGCGGCCCCGCGGTCCCCCCTCGCGCGGGCACACAGGACATGGCGACACACAGTGATGGCGTGGGATGCGGGTGGAGCATGGTGGAAGCGGGGAGCTCAGGCAGTGAAAGGAACTCACACCTCTACCAATCCAACAGATTTATTCTGTTAACACACTTGCACCATACAAAGTAGCACAGGTCACTGGGCAGAGATACCGGCCCCTTACAAAAGAGCATGGACAATAAATATCTATCATACGTCTAGAGAGCGAAACCCACCGACCCCGAGGGCGCTGCGGTGAGAGCAAACTCCAATAAATACAATATGAAATATACAGTCTGTTGAGCGGAACTCATTCAAAGTGCTTAAGACAGAGGAAATATCAAGTCATACACGGCATGGAGCACAATCAATACATTCAGATCACAACAATGGCAGAAGGGCAGCGGCAGCGTCTCCGGAGCGTCCTACACCCCCGCGGGCCGCAGCGCCCCGTGTGCTTTGGATTAGGAAGGGACAGTAGCCCCACGCGCCTGGGACACCAATTCACTCGCTCTTGGGCCCAGAATAAAACAAAGAGATTGAAAGAGAGGAAACTAAAGAGACACAGATGGCTGCTCTGCTGCGAGGAGGAAGAGGAGGAGGAGCAGGAGTCCATGCAGGCTGCAGGAGATGCAGTAGGGAGGAAGGAGCCGAGCGCGAGCAGCAGGCGCTAACAGCAGCTCCCGCAGGCAGCAGCAAAGCGTCTTTTGGCCCATCCAGCTCCAGGCGCTGCCGTGGCCCCGGTCCTGGCGGCTCTGCAGGTCTTCCCATCCCATGAGGGTCGTCCGCCTGGCATCCCCGAGCACGGACAGTGCCTAGACAGCATCCAGCAGGCCCAGAAATGTCCCGGCTTAAAGTGCAGGCGCAGGCCGTCTCAGCGCTTCCTAGACTGTACACTGGGGGGATTTAAAAGGCTCCTGCGTGTCTCCGAGGGGGGGACCCATGCTGGCTGGAGGGCAGGCGAGCCTCTAATCTTAGATCAATCCCAGTGCCCATCCCTTATCCGGCCCTGGAGAGGCAATGAAAAGTGAGAGAATTTGTACAGAGGTGCCGTGTGTAACCACCTGGATCTTCTAATTTGGAAGGAGTTGGAAAGGCCTTTTTGTTGATGAAAAGTTGGAAACAGTGGCACATATCTGCAAATATCGAAAGAATAAAGAGTTTGGCAAGTTATACTCAGAACCCGGACACGAGCCTGCGGGTGGCGGGGCCGAGGAGCCGGCGGCGGCGGCAGCACCGCGCGGCGCTGTCTCCACCTGGCGGCACGCGGCGCGCTGCGGCGCGGCGGCACGGGCGGCGCGGGCTGGGAGCGCCGTGCGGCCTTCCCGGCCCCGCGCGCTGCGGGAGGAGGTGCGGGTCGGCTCTGCCGGGAGCTGCTGCTGCTGCCGCCACCACCGCGTGCATGAAGCCATCAACGTGACCGCGCGTGCGCCCAGCAAGCGAGGGAGCGGCAGCCCCGATGAGCGCGGTGAGCCCCATGAGCGAGCGCGCGAGCAAGCCGGAGCCCGGGATGAGCGAGCAGCGAGAGCGCAGGCGCAGACGGTGCCCGCAGCAAGAAGCGCAAGCCCCGCGGCCAGCCCTCCTCCCCCACGAGCACGTGCCCAAGCCGGGCGCCCAGCCCGGCGCCACGAGGAGCGAGAGCGTGAACAGCGACAGGAGCTGACGGCGAGTCCAGAACGCGCGGGCGCGGGCGAGCGGCAGCGTGGCGGCAGTGCGTGAGCGCCCGCGCGCTCCGTGCGCGGCAGCAAGCATGAGCGCGAGCAGCGGCGGGGAGCGAGGAGCGTCTGTCGGGAGCGAGCGCGGCAGTGAGCGCGAGCGGGGACGGGGGAGGCCGCGGGGCGCCCCAGGCAGGCCGAGCGCGCGGGGACGGGACGGGGACACCGCGGCGGGGCCTCGCGCAGAGCCGCTGGGATCGGAGGTTGGCGGGGACGGTCTGTCTGCCGGGGCCAGGCACTGCGGGGGGACAGGGCACGTGCAGGGCAGGTGCATGAGATGCCAAGATCGAGCAGAGCACAGGGCCCGCGGGACATGGGAGCAGCAGCTTCGGGGATGTCAGGAGCTGGGGAGATAGGTACACTCAGAGCACGAGGCGGGGGAGCTTTGGATGTCGGCAGCGCGATGACAGGGACATGGGCTATGGGACACTGCAGATTTCTATGCATCCACGATGAGGGCAATGGCAGCTGTTTGCACAGGGAAACACAGAGCAACAGGTACAAGGACGTTGTGGTGGCTGATTCCACAGACAGCGGACACGGGTGTACGGAGAGCAGTGGTGGCCGAGAAGCACAGACACGGGCAGGAGGGAGGGCAGGAGCCCAGCACGCGTACACGGGAGCGCGCTAACGTGGGCAACGCAGGATGTCTCCGCCAGACACGGGCACTGGGAGGACTCGTGCGCTGGGCGCCGGGCCGGCGCGTGGGCTGCGCGGGCAGGTTGTGGGGCAGGGCTGTGCGCACAGGGCAGGGTGTGCGCGGCGCGGGCACGGGCTGCGGGACGGGCTCCCTCGGCTAGCGGGGACACAAAGGCTGCGGAGGGACCCTGCGCCGCCAGGTCCTGGGGATCTGCTGCTCCTGGCACCGCATCCCTGCTGCCTCCCTGCCTGCCTGCGGTTCCAGCCCCTTGTCATGGGGCAGGGGCACCCAGAGTGGCCCAGGAGCATCTGCCGGGGGTGCCAGGGGCCCGGTCTCTGGGACTTTGCTCCGTGCTCTGGGGACATGGACCCTGGGAGGGGAAACACAGGGGTCCCTGTGCGGTGCACGGGCACTGGGAGCCACAGGGGCCACCAGTGCTGCACACAGGGAGTCGCAGGGGTCCCTGGTGCGGTGCACAGGCACAAGGAGCCTCGCGGGTCACTGCGCATGGGCACAGGGAATCAAGACTCCCCCAGGAAGGACGGGGGAGCTCTGCTGATCCCCCCCATGCTCCGCACGCACCCGCTCGCCTGCAGCTGCTCCTGCGTGTGCGAGAGCAGCTCGCTCTCGCTCGCCCCCGTGCACACGCACATGCAGAAGACGCCTCTCAGCATCACGGTCCCCATGGGGAAAGGCTCCCTCCCTCCGTGTGCCTGCTCCCGCCAGCAGCACTCCTGCACGTGCCCGCCGTGTCCCTGCCCTGTCCCTGCCTGGGCCAGGGCTCGCGTTCCAGCTGACGCGCTGAGCTGGGCCGTGGTGCTGCCCCTTCCCGCTGCCCACCCGCTCAGAGAGCGGCCGCCCCGCACTGCGTCCTGCCCCGGCGCCGCTTACCGTGAATATGTTGGAGCGCCGCTTGGACTGCTTGCGGATGGGGGTGGGCGTGTTGGAGGCCGCGATGGTCTCGATGCGCAGCTCCCGCTGGCTGATGCTGGGCGTGGAGGGCACGGAGGAGGAGTAGTCGCTGAACGCTCCTCCGCCGTTGGTGGCCTAGGGCAGAGGGGAGCAGCATGAGGCACCGGGGACACCGCGGACACGGCCGCCCACCCCTGCAGACCCCTCGAGCGGGCGGGAGCCCTGGGAGCCCTGGACCGGGTCGTGGAGACGCTCGGCACCTCGCGCTGCCGCTGCCAGTCGGGCACTGGGAGAGCTGCTTCCCGCCTCCGCCTTCAGCTTTTCTGCTGGTAAAATGCTGGAGCTTTGAGCTCAGCAGCGAGAAGCGGCAGTCAGTGTGTGGGGCAGTGCACGGGCTGTCGCTGGGAGCTCGGGCAGCGTTTGCAGACGAGGGGCCGGTGCTGCCGGCGCGGGGACGACCGTGCAGCGCGGGGCCCTTCGGTGTCTACCGGGGCGGCCCATCGCCGCGGCCTGCTGGGGAGAACCCTCCTTTCCCAAAGCTGCCCAATGCAGAGCTGCAGGACAGCCCGGCGCCCACCGGGACCCCAATCCCACGCGGTTCCTTCCCAGCCTCACCAAGACGGCTACGACACCACGTAGATGTGCAGCCCCACAGCCCGGGGCCCGGCCCGCGTCCCCGCTGCTGCGCGGAGGGGTTTACGCAGCCCTAGGGAGCACCCAGCTGTTGTGCCCGCGGACTGATGGCAGCACCCAGGGACACGGGGGGAGCCCGACGTGTCCTCACTGCCAGGCTCGAGGGAGGGGAGGCCTGAGCACCCAGCTTGCACGGACACCTCGGAGATGCATTTACTTTAGACAGGTTACTGTTCATTCCCGTTTGGCCCGTGCACGCTCTACAGACATTGACCTGAAATGAGCTTACCGGAGGTTCCCAGGAGCAACATTCACAAAAAAGCATTTAAAATCTTCAGCCTGGGACATCATGCAGTGACAAAGCACATGGCAGCCTGAGCTCCACATGCCAGTTCTGCTGATCCTTGAACAGTATTTCAAAAATATTTTGAAGAAACTGCCCATAAAAGGCTAGGAGAGCTCCAGCACCCACTGCCAAAAGCAGCCTACCTCCTCTCAGCTCCTCTGCTGAGATTCAGATGCATCATGGCTGGTTGGAAGAGCACCAGCTCCTCAAGCTCTGCAACAGGATAACACACAACAGGGCCCCTAACAGAAAATAGTTATGTCTACCCTGGGCGACAGCGAATAACCCTGAAACAAAACCCAAGTCTCCTGGGCCCCAGGAAGAAGCCAGGCAGCTGTGGACTGGCATGGTTGGAAGAAAGATCCACTGCTGCAGGAGAGCCCGAGGCACAGGCTGAACATCCCTCTGCCCCTTGCAGCACTTCCAGGCACTACCTGGCCACCAAACTTGCAGTGTACTCATCTTCTGGCTTGGAGTAACAGCCCCCAAGAAACGTGGCCTGCAAAAGGACGAAGAAGAACCCAGGAGCGCCCGTGGGACCCAGCCGAGCAGACAGAACCTCCTCAGGGACGGATGCCACGGGCACACGTGCAGCAGGGTCCCCCAGCAAGGCCTGCGTGCCCTCTGCTCCTGCCAGGGTCTGAGCCTTCTTCTACAACCAGGAGTCAAGAAACTTTAGGAATGTGAAAGTGGCTGTCCAGGCAGACCAGCAACTGTGAACCACTCTCCTAGAACACTGTGTAACCTGCACGGAGCCTATACCCTGCCTGATCTTCCATCAAGGAAAAGGACAGAAGACACACGAAAGAGAAATTACATTGAAAGGAGAGGAGAGGACCATCCAAAAACTCAGCCTGGCTTCTCTCTCTGTGAAGCAGAGCAATGACTTCTGAAGGATGTTATCTGGGTGTGCTGACCACAGAAGAGGAACGTGAGGATGGGCCTCCCCAAAGGCCCCACGTGGGGAGTCGACGGCTACTCTTGGCCATCAGGTGCTGCCCTGTGCCACAGGCTGCAGGCAGAGCACAGCGTGAGCCTGCGGGAGCCCCAAACCCCGCAGAGACGGGGGAGCCTCTGACCTGCCGAACGCTGGGATCTGCTCTTGCCACGTCCGGGCACACGAACGAGGCTGGGCTGAGAAGCAAACGCAGCCGGAGGCTCCCCCGAGGCCACGCAGCCCTAGAGGCCCTACATGGAACTCGACGGGGCAGCCAGGCATCAAGCACACTCTCCCTGCTAAGCTCTGAGTGTTTCAGTATCTGTCAGTACATTATACAGCCATAGCTGGAGAAGGATTCAGAAGGAGAAGGATAGGAGAAGGATACAGAAGACACTGTAGAGTTTGAGCCCCTGACACAGTGGTGGGACAAATCCTAGGGCTGCTAGGAGACGGACCTAGGAAGATTCCTTGGAAGGAATCCTGCTAAACTGTGTTTTATAGGTTACATCTCACTGTAACCTCGATATCAACTTTTGCCTTGCTAGAACGAAACCTCGCTCTTAGCCCACAAACTTGCCTGGTGCTGGGACAAGGCAGGGGCCGTGTTTCCTGCAGGGCCATGGACACGCGGGAGTCCTGCGGCACCCAGGCCTCGCAAAGGGGCCGTGTGGGTACGGAGACCACCCTGGGGAGCGGGGACCACCCTGGGGCCGCGGGGACCACCCTGGGGAGCGGGGACCACCCTGGGGAGCGGGGACCACCCTGGGGCCGCGGGGCCACCCTGGGGAGCGGGGGCCACCCCGGGGAGCGGGCGGCAGCCCTGGCGCGTCCTGCTCGCCCGAGCACAACGCTCAGGAGCAACCCGGGCACCCAGACCGCACCGCGGGGACGAGCCAGGACCAGGGCAAGAGGACGTGTTTGGGCAAATCCTGCATTTTGCTCCTGGCAGCCATTCTGCTGATGTACCCAAACAACCACAGCTTGTCTCCATCAAAATCAAACACGGGAGGTTGTAGTTTACCAAAACACAGGCAGGACAAATCCTGCCAGCAGCGCGCACTGGTGGGGAGCACTTCAAAGAGGGGCAGCTGTGCCACAGGTGCTCGAGCAGGGTTTAGCTCAGGTGAAGCCAAACTGCTTCAACCCTGGGCAAAAGAAGGCACGAGGTGGAAAAAGGGAGTGAAATGTGGGAAGGGCCCTGAGGGGAACAGAGCAAACAGAGGCCACCGGCTCAGCACCTGAACGGGAACAGGGAAGAAACCGGAGCAGGGGATAGAGCAGGACAGCACGGCGGAGCGCTCCGGGAGCCGAGCTCGCTGCGGGACGCGGCCCCGCACGAGGAGCCGCAGACACCGGTGCGAAGCACCCGCGCGCTGACCGTGCCTTGCTGAAACACGCTGCAACGGGCAAGGACAGCTCCTGCTGCCGAGCACAGGCCAGCTCTAGCCTGGGCTTCCTTTCACTTGCTAACTTTAAGTTTCTAGCCCTGTTCTTGACCGAAGAGGATGGCGAGGACGCTACGAGTGCTGCAGACCCAGAGCAGCCCGAGCATTAACGCGGGACACCCCGTCCCGATGAGGCGGAGTGGGGTGCAGGCGGCACGGAGCGGCCAGGACGCAGCACGTGGAGAGGAGGGGCAGGAGCACTGGGGAGATGAGGCAGAAGGGCTCTCGGGGTGTTGTGAGCAGCCACCGGCCCCAGCTCCCACCCGCAGCCCCGGGGTAAAGGGCAGGCGCTGCCAGGAGGGAACAGGGCCCCAAACCCACCAGACCTGCTCTCCTCGCCAGGGCGCACAGACAACCCGCGCATCAGCAAGAGCTTCCCCGGGGAGGCACCGCAGGGCCCCCAGGCTCTGAGCAGCTCTGAACTGATGCCAAAAGCAAACGTGCTTCCTGTGAGCTGCTGGGAAAGGTCCAAGGTCCATCCCCGAGGGCACCCGCGGATCGCTCACACGGAGCGCATAGGCTCCCGGGGGCTGATCCCAGCCCTCTGGTATCTCAGAAGACCGGACTGATGCTGAGCAAATTACTTAAGAGTCACAGACCCGACAGTGCATTCAAACTGCTTGTGGAAAATCCCGGCCACCAGCTGACCTTTCCCTACAGTTCCCACCGAAGCGGGGAACAAGGCAATAACATACTCTGCAGAAATGTCCTGAATCCCAAAGACCAGGGTGAAACCAGGGCCCCTGGCTAGTTCAAGGAGTGCTTCCTGAGGAGGAACCTCCGCGGTGCAGGGACACCCAAGGAGCTCGCTCAGCCCGGTACCGCCGCCAGCTCGCAAAGGAGGGAAGCTCTCCTGGACAGACGTGACCACCCGGGGCCTCCTCTCCCGCAGGAACACAATGAGCTCGCTGCACTGTCACGGGAGCAGATGGCAGCCCTTCCCAAAACACCGTCCTGGAGCACCCAACCACTCCAGAGCAGCCGTGCCCGGGCCTAGCGCGAGAGGCAGGGCTGGCGCCCCGCTCCTGCCCGCTCCAAGGGGGCCCTTGTGGGCACCGCTTGTTGCCACCCCGAGGGCGACCGCAGACACAGATGCCCAGGGCAGGGAGGCGGCAGGGAGCAGCACCCCTGCTCCGCCCGGCCGCAGCCCTTGACCTTGGCTGCGGCTGGGGGAAGGGGGACCCCATCCCGCGGGAAGGGTGCACGATGTCACCAGCAGCCCTTGGAAGGCAGCCCACGAGGGAGAACGGACCCGCGACAGCAACGGCCCCTCCGGCCGCAGCAGGCTGCAGGGCGCCGAGCGGCACCCGCTGTCCCCACGCGCGGCCGGCGCATGGGCCGGACGCGCAGAGACGCGGCCGCACGCCAGTGCCCGTGGCTCCTGCTGCCCAAGGCTCGCGTGCAGGTGCCAGGCCTGGTTTGCACACAAGCAGTACCCAGGAAAAGAGGGAATATTGTTTCCAGTGTCTTTCCTCAGTACCTCAACATCTAGTAGCAGTAAAAGACAAATAAACATAAAAGCCTAATCTGTATTTTATTCTAGCTTCTTTCCATCAGAAAGAAGCCGGAGTTGCAGCCACTGCCGCCGCCGCGGCACAGCGGGCTCAGCGGAGACACCGGGCTCTTTGCGCCCGCGCTGCCGCAGCTGCTGCGACGCCGGGGGCTGCGGTTGCTGTGCCCAGCATGGGCCGTGTGTCCCGCACGGGAAGCAGGTCCCTGGGCACCTGGGCACACAAGCTCCTCTATCCGGATCCACTTTAGACACGTCAGGGATCGATTCAAGAGTTTCTCAAAGCCACTTGGATTTGCTTCCACGGCTTTTTCCCAGCCTCCTTTGGGGGCTGGGAAACAGTTCCAGACCTTCCTGCTCAGGCCAAGGGAGAATGAGGAATTACTTTGCTGGTTTCTGCACCCACTCATCAGTTTTATTGCTTCATATTCTATTTATGGAAGTGCTTTTTGTGAGGGAGATGTGTAACCACAAAGCAGACCGCGGGAGCAGCCGCTGGGAGCGGAAAGGGTCTGTGCCCCTTGCTGAGGCCATGGAAGATCCCAGGAGCAGAGATCAACTTCGATCCCTGATGTGGCACAGGGATTTGGGAGCGTGGGAGGCACACAGCCCGAGAGCCTCAGAGCACAGCCAGGACGTGGCATGTCATCTCTGCTGACACCTCTATAGTCCAGGCAATCAACGAACATTTCT
>NW_028290281.1:0-14780 GCF_059628265.1 Tinamus guttatus | reverse complement strand
CGTAAAGCCCCCATAGGACCCCCTAGAGCTCCACGGGACGCCGTAGAGCTCCCCTAGGACACCCTATAACCCCTTTAGGACCCCGTAGAGCCCCCGTGGGACCCGCTAGAGCCCCCTTATGACCTCCTATAGCTTCTATAGCCCCCCTAGACCTCCTATAAGACCCTCTACAGTGCCCATAGGATGTCCCTTGAGCTCCCACAGGGTCCCCTATAACCACCCTAGGACCCACTATAGCCCCATAGGACCCCCTAGAGCTCCTATAGACCCCCTAGAGCTCCTATAGGACCCCCTGTAGTCCCCATAGGATGCCCTAGAGCTCCCATAGGGCACACTATAACCACCATAGGACACTCTATAGCCCCCATAGGACCCCCTAGAACTCCCCCAGGGCCCCCTATAACCACCATAGGCCGCCCTATAGCGCCCCTAGGACCCCTAGAGCTCCCGTAAGACCTCCTATAGCCCCCATAGGGCCCCCTAGAGCTCCCTTCGGGTCCCTGAAAACCAACATAGGACACTCTATAGCCCCCATAGGACCCCCGAGACCTCACATAGTACCCATTATAGCTCCCATAGGAACTCCTAGCGCTCCTATTGCCCCCCTAGAGCTCCTATAGGATCCCCTATAGCCCCCATAGGACCACCTAGAGCTCCCCTAGGGCCCCCTATAACCACCATAGGATGCCCTATAGCCCCCATAGTACCCCCTAGAGCTCCTATAGACACCCTAGAGCTCCTATAGGACCCGCTATAGTGCCCATAGGTGGCCCTATAGTGCCCATATGGCCCCCTAGAGCTCCCCTAGGACCCCCAGAGCTCCCAGAGGACTCCCTATAGCCCCCATCGGGCCCCCTAGAGCTCCCTTAGGGCCCCCTATAGCCACCATAGGACCCACTATAGCCCCCATAGGGCCCCCTAGGGACCCCACGGGATCCCCAGAGCTCCCCTACGAGCCCCTATAGCCCCCAGAGAGCCTCCTAGAGCTCCCTTAGGGCCCCCTAAAACCACCATAGGATGCCCTATAGCCCCCATAGGGCCCCCTAGAGTTCCCCTAGGACCCCCTATAGCCCGCATAGGACACCCTATAACCCCCATAGGGCCCCCTACAGCTCCCATAGGACCCCCTAGAGCCCCCTTAGGACCCCCTAGAGCTTCTATAGGATTCTCTATAGTCCCCATAGGATGTCCTAGAGCTCCCATAGGGCCCCATAGAGCCCCCACAGGACCCCCAGAGCTCCCTTAGGACCCCATATAGTCCCCATAGGGCCCCCTAGAGCTCCCAAAGCATGCCCTACAGCCCGCATAGGACCCCCTACAGCCCCCATAGGACCCCCAAGAGCTCCTATAGGACCCCCTATAGACCCCATAGGATGCCCTAGAGCTCCCATAGGGCACACTATAACCACCATATGACCCTCTATAGCCCCCATAGGATCCCCTAGAACTCCCCCAGGGCGCCCTATAACCACCATAGGACCCCACTATAGCTCCCCTAGGTCCCCCAGAGCTCCCCTAGGACCCCCTAGAGCCCCCTAGGGCCCCCTAGACCTCCCTTAGGGCCCCCATAGGGCTCTCCTAGGATCCCCTATGCCCCCCACAGGGCCCCCTAGAGCTCCCCTAGGACCCCCTATAGCCCCCAGAGAGCCTCCTAGAGCTCCCATAGGACCCCCTATGGCCCCCATAGGAACCCCTAGAGCTCTTATGGCCCCCATAGGAACCCCTACAGCTCTTATGGCCCCCTAGAGCTCCTATAGGATCCCCTATAGTCCCCATAGGATGCCCTAGAGCTCCCATAGGGCCACCTATAACCACCATAGGACCCCCTAGAGACCCCACGGGATACCCAGAGCTCCCCTAGGACCCCCTATAGCCCCCATACAACCCCCTAGAGCTCCCCTAGGACCGCCAGAGCTCCCAATTGGACCCCCTATAGCCCCCATAGGACCCCCTAGAGCTCCCCTAGGACCCCAGAGCTCCCAATTGGACCCCCTATAGCCCCCATAGGACCCCCTAGACCTCCCATAGTACCGCCTATAGCTCCCAGAGGAACTCCTAGAGCTCCTATTGCCCCCCTAGAGCTCCTATATAATCCCCTATATTCCCCATAGTATGCCCTAAAGCTCCCATAGGGCCCCCTATAACCATCATAGGACCCCTTATTGCCCCCATAGGGCACCCTAGAGATCCCCTAGGACCCCCTAGAGCCCCCCTAGGACCCCCTATAACCCCCCTAGGACCCCCTAGAGCTCCTATAGCCCCCTATAACCTACTATATGACCCTCTGTAGTCCCCATAGGATGCCCTAGAGCTCCCCTAGGACCCGCAAGAGCTCGCCTAGGACCCCCTTTAACCCCCATAGGACCCCCTAGAGCTCCCATAGGACCCCCTATGGCCCCCATAGGAACCCCTAGAGCTCTTATGGCCCCCTAGAGCTCCTATAGTCCCCATAGGGGACTCCTATAGTCCCCATAGGGGACTCCTATAGTCCCCATAGGATGCCCTAGAGCCCCCACAGGGCCCCCAGAGCTCCCCTAGGACACCCTATAACCACCATAGGACCCCGTATAGGCCCCATAGGACCTCCTAGAGCTCCTATAGGACTCCCTATAGTCCCCATAGGGCCCCCTAGATCTCCCCTAGGGCCCCCTATAACCATCATAGGACCCCATATAGGCCCCATAGGATCCCCTAGAGCTCCTATAGCACCTCTAGAGCTCCTATAGGACCCCCTATAGTCCCCATAGGATGCCCTATAGCCCCCATAGGGTCCCCTAGAGCTCCATGGGACGCCCTAGAGCTCCCCTAGGGCCCCCTATAACCACCATAGGACCTTCTATAGCCCCCATAGGACCCCCTAGAGATCCTATAACTCCCCTAGAGCTCCCCTAGGACCCCCTAGAGCTCCCCTAGGACCCCCTAGAGCTCCCCTAGGACCCCCTAGAGCTCCCCTAGGACCCCCTAGAGCTCCCCTAGGACCCCCTAGAGCTCCCCTAGGACCCCCTAGAGCTCCCCTAGGACCACCTAGAGCTCCCCTAGGACCCCTAAACCTCCTATATGACCCTCGATAGTCCCCATAGGATGCCCTAGAGCTCCCATAGGGTGCCCTATAACCTCCCTAGGACCCACTATAGCCCCCCTCGAGCCCCCACAGGACCCCCAGAGCTCCCCTATAGCCCCCATAGGACCCTCTAGAGCCCCCATAGCACCCCCTAGAGCTCACCTAGGACCCGCTATAACCCTCATAGGGCCCCCTAGAGCCCCCACAGGACCCCCAGGGCTCCCCTAGGACCCTCTATAACCCCCATAGGGCCCCCTAGAGTCCCATAGGAACCCCTAGAGCTCCTATAGCCCCCCTAGAGCTTCTATAGGATCCCCTATAGTCCCCATAGGATGCCCGTGAGCTCCCATAGGGCCACCTATAACCACCATAGGACCCCTAAGAGCCCCCATAGGGCCCCCTAGAGGCCCAACAGGACCCCCAGAGCTCCCCTAGGACCCCCTATAACCACCATCGGAACCCGTATAAGCCCCATAGGACCTCCTAGAGCTCCTATAGGACTCCCTATAGTCCCCATAGGATGCCCTATAGCCCCCATAGGGCCCCCTGGAGCTCCCCTAGGACCCCCTATAGCCCCCATAGGGCCCCCTAGAGCTCTCCTAGTGCCCCCTATAACCACCATAGGACCCCATATAGGCCCCATAGGACCCCCTAGAGCTCCTATAGCCCCCCTAGAGCTCCTATAGGATTCCCTATAGTCCCCATAGGATGCCCTATAGCCCCCATAGGATCCCCTAGAGCTCCCCTAGGACCCCCAATAGCCCCCATAGGACTCCCTAGAACTCCCATAGGACCCCCTAGAGCCCCCATAGGACTCCCAAGAACTCCTATAGGACCCCGTATAACCCTCATAGGGCCTCCTAGAGCTCCCATAGGGCCCCCTATAGCCCCCACGGGACCTCCAGAGCTCCCATAGAACCCCATAAAGCCCCCATAGGACCCCCTAGAGCTCCACGGGACGCCGTAGAGCTCCCCTAGGACACCCTATAACCCCCTTAGGACCCCGTAGAGGCCCGTGGGACCCCCTAGAGCCCCTTATGAACTCCTAGAGCTTCTATAGCCCCCCTAGACCTCCTATAGGATCCTCTACAGTGCCCATAGGATGCCCTAGAGCTCCCACAGGGTCCCCTATAGCCCCCATAGGACCCACTATAGCCCCCATAGGACCCCCTAGAGCTCCTATAGACCCCCTGGAGCTCCTATAGGACCCCTTGTAGTCCCCATAGGATGCCCTAGAGCTCCCATAGGGCACACTATAACCACCATAGGACCCTCTATAGCCCCCATAGGACCCCCTAGAACTCCCCCAGGGCCCCCTATAACCACCAGAGGCCCCCCTATAGCCCCCCTAGGACCCCTAGAGCTCCCGTAAGACCTCCTATAGCCCCCATAGGGCCCCCTAGAGGTCCCTTCAGGTCCCTGAAAACCGACATAGGACACTCTATAGCCCCCATAGGACCCCCGAGACCTCGCATAGTACCCATTACAGCTCCCATAGGAACTCCTAGCGCTCCTATTGCCCCCCTAGAGCTCCCATAGGATCCCCTATAGCCCCCATAGGACCACCTAGAGCTCCCCTAGGGCCCCCTATAACCACCATAGGATGCCCTATAGCCCCCATAGTACCCCCTAGAGCTCCTATAGACACCCTAGAGCTCCTATAGGACCCCCTATAGTCCCCATAGGTTGCCCTATAGTGCCCATATGGCCCCCTAGAGCTCCCCTAGGACCCCCTATAGCCCCCATAGGACCCCCTATAGCCCCCATCGGGCCCCCTAGAGCTCCCTTAGGGCCCCCTATAGCCACCATAGGACCCACTGTAGCCCCCATAGGGCCCCCTAGAGACCCCACGGAATCCCCAGAGCTCCCCTACGAGCCCCTATAGCCTCCTAGAGCTCCCCTAGGGCCCCCTAAAACCACCATAGGATGCCCTATAGCCCCCATAGGGCCCCCTAGAGTTCCCCTAGGACCCCCTATAGCCCGCATAGGACACCCTATAACCCCCCTAGGGCCCCCTACAGCTCCCATAGGACCCCCTAGAGCCCCCTTAGGACCCCCTAGAGCTTCTATAGCCACCCTAGACCTCCTATAGGACCCTCTATAGTGCCCATAGGATGCCCTAGAGTGCCCATAGGGCCCCATAGAGCCCCCACAGGACCCCCTAGAGCTCCCAAAGCATGCCCTAGAGCCCCCCATAGGACCCCCTACAGCCCCCATAGGACCCCCTACAGCCCCCATAGGACCCCCTAGAGCTCCCATAGGACCCCCAAGAGCTCCCCTAGGACCCCCTATAACCCCCATAGGGCCCCCTAGAACTCCCATAGGACCGCCTAGAGTCCCCATAGGAACCCCTAGAGCTCCTCTAAGCCCCATAGAGCTTCTATAGGATCCCCTATAGTCCCCATAGGATGCCCTAGAGCTCCCATAGGGCCACCTATAACCACCATAGGACCCCTAAGAGCCCCCATAGGGCCCCCTAGAGGCCCCACAGGACCCCCAGATCTCCACCAGGGACCCCCTATAACCACCCTAGGACCCCGTATAGGCCCCATAGGACCTCCTGGACCTCCTATAGGACTCCCCATAGTCCCCATAGGATTCCCATAGCCTCCATAGGTCCCCCTAGAGCTCCCCTAGGACGCCCAGAGCTCACCTAGGACCCCCTATAGCCCACATAGGACCACCTAGAGCTCCCCTAGGGCTCCCTATAACCACCATAGGATGCCCTATAGCCCCCATTGGGCCCCCTAGAGCTCCCCTAGGGACCCCTATAACCACCATAGGACCCCATATAGGCTTCATAGGACCCCCTAGAGCTCCTATAGACCCCCTAGATCTCCTATAGGACCCCCTATAGCCCCCATAGGACCCCCTAGAACTCCCATAGCACCCCCTAGAGCTCCCATAGGACCCCCTATAGCCCCCACAGGACCCCGAGAGCTCCCACAGAACCCCCTATAGCCCACATAGGACCCCCTAGAGCTCCATGGGACGCCCTAGAGCTCCCCTAGGAGACCCTATATCCCCCATAGGGCCCCCTAGAGCTCCCATACGACCCCCTAGAGCCCCCAAGGACCCCCTAGAGGTCTTATAGCCCCCCTAGACCTGCTATTGTACCCTCTGTGGTGCCCATAGGACGCCCTAGAGCTCCCATAGGGTCCCCTATAACGACCATAGGACCCCCTAGAGCCCCCGTAGGACCCCCTAGAGCCCCCCTAGGACCCCTCAGAGTTCCCCTAGGACCCTCTATAACCCTCCTAGGGCCCCCTAGAGCTCCCATAGGAACCCCTAGAGCTCCTATAGCCCCCCTAGAGCTTTTATAGGATCCCCTATAGTCCCCATAGGATGCCCGTCAGCTCCCATAGGGCCACCTATAACCACCACAGGACCCCTAAGAGCCCCCATAGGGCCCCCTAGAGGCCCAACAGGACCCCCAGAGCTCCCCTAGTATCCCCTATAGCCACCATCGGAACCCGTATAAGCCCCATAGGACCTCCTAGAGCTCCTATAGGATCGCATATAGTCCCCATAGGATGACCTATAGCCCCCATAGGATCCCCTAGAGCTCCCCTAGGACCCCGAATAGCCCCCATAGGACCCCCTAGAACTCCCATAGGACCCCCTAGAGCCCCCATAGGACTCCCAAGAACTCCTATAGGACCCCGTATAACCCTCATAGGGCCTCCTAGAGCTCCCATAGGGCCCCCTATAGCTCCCACTGGACCCCCAGAGCTCCCATAGAACCCCGTAAAGCCCCCATAGGACCCCCTAGAGCTCCACGGGACGCCGTAGAGCTCCCCTAGGACACCCTATAACCCCTTTAGGACCCCGTAGAGCCCCCGTGGGACCCGCTAGAGCCCCCTTATGACCTCCTATAGCTTCTATAGCCCCCCTAGACCTCCTATAAGACCCTCTACAGTGCCCATAGGATGTCCTTGAGCTCCCACAGGGTCCCCTATAACCACCCTAGGACCCACTATAGCCCCCATAGGACCCCCTAGAGCTCCTATAGACCCCCTAGAGCTCCTATAGGACCCCCTGTAGTCCCCATAGGATGCCCTAGAGCTCCCATAGGGCACACTATAACCACCATAGGACACTCTATAGCCCCCATAGGACCCCCTAGAACTCCCCCAGGGCCCCCTATAACCACCATAGGCCGCCCTATAGCGCCCCTAGGACCCCTAGAGCTCCCGTAAGACCTCCTATAGCCCCCATAGGGCCCCCTAGAGCTCCCTTCGGGTCCCTGAAAACCAACATAGGACACTCTATAGCCCCCATAGGACCCCCGAGACCTCACATAGTACCCATTATAGCTCCCATAGGAACTCCTAGCGCTCCTATTGCCCCCCTAGAGCTCCTATAGGATCCCCTATAGCCCCCATAGGACCACCTAGAGCTCCCCTAGGGCCCCCTATAACCACCATAGGATGCCCTATAGCCCCCATAGTACCCCCTAGAGCTCCTATAGACACCCTAGAGCTCCTATAGGACCCGCTATAGTGCCCATAGGTGGCCCTATAGTGCCCATATGGCCCCCTAGAGCTCCCCTAGGACCCCCAGAGCTCCCAGAGGACTCCCTATAGCCCCCATCGGGCCCCCTAGAGCTCCCTTAGGGCCCCCTATAGCCACCATAGGACCCACTATAGCCCCCATAGGGCCCCCTAGGGACCCCACGGGATCCCCAGAGCTCCCCTACGAGCCCCTATAGCCCCCAGAGAGCCTCCTAGAGCTCCCTTAGGGCCCCCTAAAACCACCATAGGATGCCCTATAGCCCCCATAGGGCCCCCTAGAGTTCCCCTAGGACCCCCTATAGCCCGCATAGGACACCCTATAACCCCCATAGGGCCCCCTACAGCTCCCATAGGACCCCCTAGAGCCCCCTTAGGACCCCCTAGAGCTTCTATAGGATTCTCTATATTCCCCATAGGATGTCCTAGAGCTCCCATAGGGCCCCATAGAGCCCCCACAGGACCCCCAGAGCTCCCTTAGGACCCCATATAGTCCCCATAGGGCCCCCTAGAGCTCCCAAAGCATGCCCTACAGCCCGCATAGGACCCCCTACAGCCCCCATAGGACCCCCAAGAGCTCCTATAGGACCCCCTATAGACCCCATAGGATGCCCTAGAGCTCCCATAGGGCACACTATAACCACCATATGACCCTCTATAGCCCCCATAGGATCCCCTAGAACTCCCCCAGGGCGCCCTATAACCACCATAGGACCCACTATAGCTCCCCTAGGTCCCCCAGAGCTCCCCTAGGACCCCCTAGAGCCCCCTAGGGCCCCCTAGACCTCCCTTAGGGCCCCCATAGGGCTCTCCTAGGATCCCCTATGCCCCCCACAGGGCCCCCTAGAGCTCCCCTAGGACCCCCTATAGCCCCCAGAGAGCCTCCTAGAGCTCCCATAGGACCCCCTATGGCCCCCATAGGAACCCCTAGAGCTCTTATGGCCCCCATAGGAACCCCTACAGCTCTTATGGCCCCCTAGAGCTCCTATAGGATCCCCTATAGTCCCCATAGGATGCCCTAGAGCTCCCATAGGGCCACCTATAACCACCATAGGACCCCCTAGAGACCCCACGGGATACCCAGAGCTCCCCTAGGACCCCCTATAGCCCCCATACAACCCCCTAGAGCTCCCCTAGGACCGCCAGAGCTCCCAATTGGACCCCCTATAGCCCCCATAGGACCCCCTAGAGCTCCCCTAGGACCCCAGAGCTCCCAATTGGACCCCCTATAGCCCCCATAGGACCCCCTAGACCTCCCATAGTACCGCCTATAGCTCCCAGAGGAACTCCTAGAGCTCCTATTGCCCCCCTAGAGCTCCTATATAATCCCCTATATTCCCCATAGTATGCCCTAAAGCTCCCATAGGGCCCCCTATAACCATCATAGGACCCCTTATTGCCCCCATAGGGCACCCTAGAGATCCCCTAGGACCCCCTAGAGCCCCCCTAGGACCCCCTATAACCCCCCTAGGACCCCCTAGAGCTCCTATAGCCCCCTATAACCTACTATATGACCCTCTGTAGTCCCCATAGGATGCCCTAGAGCTCCCCTAGGACCCGCAAGAGCTCGCCTAGGACCCCCTTTAACCCCCATAGGACCCCCTAGAGCTCCCATAGGACCCCCTATGGCCCCCATAGGAACCCCTAGAGCTCTTATGGCCCCCTAGAGCTCCTATAGTCCCCATAGGGGACTCCTATAGTCCCCATAGGATGCCCTAGAGCCCCCACAGGGCCCCCAGAGCTCCCCTAGGACACCCTATAACCACCATAGGACCCCGTATAGGCCCCATAGGACCTCCTAGAGCTCCTATAGGACTCCCTATAGTCCCCATAGGGCCCCCTAGATCTCCCCTAGGGCCCCCTATAACCATCATAGGACCCCATATAGGCCCCATAGGATCCCCTAGAGCTCCTATAGCACCTCTAGAGCTCCTATAGGACCCCCTATAGTCCCCATAGGATGCCCTATAGCCCCCATAGGGTCCCCTAGAGCTCCATGGGACGCCCTAGAGCTCCCCTAGGGCCCCCTATAACCACCATAGGACCTTCTATAGCCCCCATAGGACCCCCTAGAGATCCTATAACTCCCCTAGAGCTCCCCTAGGACCCCTAGAGCTCCCCTAGGACCCCCTAGAGCTCCCCTAGGACCCCTAAACCTCCTATATGACCCTCGATAGTCCCCATAGGATGCCCTAGAGCTCCCATAGGGTGCCCTATAACCTCCCTAGGACCCACTATAGCCCCCCTCGAGCCCCCACAGGACCCCCAGAGCTCCCCTATAGCCCCCATAGGACCCTCTAGAGCCCCCATAGCACCCCCTAGAGCTCACCTAGGACCCGCTATAACCCTCATAGGGCCCCCTAGAGCCCCCACAGGACCCCCAGGGCTCCCCTAGGACCCTCTATAACCCCCATAGGGCCCCCTAGAGTCCCATAGGAACCCCTAGAGCTCCTATAGCCCCCCTAGAGCTTCTATAGGATCCCCTATAGTCCCCATAGGATGCCCGTGAGCTCCCATAGGGCCACCTATAACCACCATAGGACCCCTAAGAGCCCCCATAGGGCCCCCTAGAGGCCCAACAGGACCCCCAGAGCTCCCCTAGGACCCCCTATAACCACCATCGGAACCCGTATAAGCCCCATAGGACCTCCTAGAGCTCCTATAGGACTCCCTATAGTCCCCATAGGATGCCCTATAGCCCCCATAGGGCCCCCTGGAGCTCCCCTAGGACCCCCTATAGCCCCCATAGGGCCCCCTAGAGCTCTCCTAGTGCCCCCTATAACCACCATAGGACCCCATATAGGCCCCATAGGACCCCCTAGAGCTCCTATAGCCCCCCTAGAGCTCCTATAGGATTCCCTATAGTCCCCATAGGATGCCCTATAGCCCCCATAGGATCCCCTAGAGCTCCCCTAGGACCCCCAATAGCCCCCATAGGACTCCCTAGAACTCCCATAGGACCCCCTAGAGCCCCCATAGGACTCCCAAGAACTCCTATAGGACCCCGTATAACCCTCATAGGGCCTCCTAGAGCTCCCATAGGGCCCCCTATAGCCCCCACGGGACCTCCAGAGCTCCCATAGAACCCCATAAAGCCCCCATAGGACCCCCTAGAGCTCCACGGGACGCCGTAGAGCTCCCCTAGGACACCCTATAACCCCCTTAGGACCCCGTAGAGGCCCGTGGGACCCCCTAGAGCCCCTTATGAACTCCTAGAGCTTCTATAGCCCCCCTAGACCTCCTATAGGATCCTCTACAGTGCCCATAGGATGCCCTAGAGCTCCCACAGGGTCCCCTATAGCCCCCATAGGACCCACTATAGCCCCCATAGGACCCCCTAGAGCTCCTATAGACCCCCTGGAGCTCCTATAGGACCCCTTGTAGTCCCCATAGGATGCCCTAGAGCTCCCATAGGGCACACTATAACCACCATAGGACCCTCTATAGCCCCCATAGGACCCCCTAGAACTCCCCCAGGGCCCCCTATAACCACCAGAGGCCCCCCTATAGCCCCCCTAGGACCCCTAGAGCTCCCGTAAGACCTCCTATAGCCCCCATAGGGCCCCCTAGAGGTCCCTTCAGGTCCCTGAAAACCGACATAGGACACTCTATAGCCCCCATAGGACCCCGAGACCTCGCATAGTACCCATTACAGCTCCCATAGGAACTCCTAGCGCTCCTATTGCCCCCCCTAGAGCTCCCATAGGATCCCCTATAGCCCCCATAGGACCACCTAGAGCTCCCCTAGGGCCCCCTATAACCACCATAGGATGCCCTATAGCCCCCATAGTACCCCCTAGAGCTCCTATAGACACCCTAGAGCTCCTATAGGACCCCCTATAGTCCCCATAGGTTGCCCTATAGTGCCCATATGGCCCCCTAGAGCTCCCCTAGGACCCCCTGTAGCCCCCATAGGGCCCCCTAGAGCTCCCTTAGGGCCCCCTATAGCCACCATAGGACCCACTGTAGCCCCCATAGGGCCCCCTAGAGACCCCACGGAATCCCCAGAGCTCCCCTACGAGCCCCTATAGCCTCCTAGAGCTCCCCTAGGGCCCCCTAAAACCACCATAGGATGCCCTATAGCCCCCATAGGGCCCCCTAGAGTTCCCCTAGGACCCCCTATAGCCCGCATAGGACACCCTATAACCCCCCTAGGGCCCCCTACAGCTCCCATAGGACCCCCTAGAGCCCCCTTAGGACCCCCTAGAGCTTCTATAGCCACCCTAGACCTCCTATAGGACCCTCTATAGTGCCCATAGGATGCCCTAGAGTGCCCATAGGGCCCCATAGAGCCCCCACAGGACCCCCTAGAGCTCCCAAAGCATGCCCTAGAGCCCCCCATAGGACCCCCTACAGCCCCCATAGGACCCCCTACAGCCCCCATAGGACCCCCTAGAGCTCCCATAGGACCCCCAAGAGCTCCCCTAGGACCCCCTATAACCCCCATAGGGCCCCCTAGAACTCCCATAGGACCGCCTAGAGTCCCCATAGGAACCCCTAGAGCTCCTCTAAGCCCCATAGAGCTTCTATAGGATCCCCTATAGTCCCCATAGGATGCCCTAGAGCTCCCATAGGGCCACCTATAACCACCATAGGACCCCTAAGAGCCCCCATAGGGCCCCCTAGAGGCCCCACAGGACCCCCAGATCTCCACCAGGGACCCCCTATAACCACCCTAGGACCCCGTATAGGCCCCATAGGACCTCCTGGACCTCCTATAGGACTCCCCATAGTCCCCATAGGATTCCCATAGCCTCCATAGGTCCCCCTAGAGCTCCCCTAGGACGCCCAGAGCTCACCTAGGACCCCCTATAGCCCACATAGGACCACCTAGAGCTCCCCTAGGGCTCCCTATAACCACCATAGGATGCCCTATAGCCCCCATTGGGCCCCCTAGAGCTCCCCTAGGGACCCCTATAACCACCATAGGACCCCATATAGGCTTCATAGGACCCCCTAGAGCTCCTATAGACCCCCTAGATCTCCTATAGGACCCCCTATAGCCCCCATAGGACCCCCTAGAACTCCCATAGCACCCCCTAGAGCTCCCATAGGACCCCCTATAGCCCCCACAGGACCCCGAGAGCTCCCACAGAACCCCCTATAGCCCACATAGGACCCCCTAGAGCTCCATGGGACGCCCTAGAGCTCCCCTAGGAGACCCTATATCCCCCATAGGGCCCCCTAGAGCTCCCATACGACCCCCTAGAGCCCCCAAGGACCCCCTAGAGGTCTTATAGCCCCCCTAGACCTGCTATTGTACCCTCTGTGGTGCCCATAGGACGCCCTAGAGCTCCCATAGGGTCCCCTATAACGACCATAGGACCCCCTAGAGCCCCCGTAGGACCCCCTAGAGCCCCCCTAGGACCCCTCAGAGTTCCCCTAGGACCCTCTATAACCCTCCTAGGGCCCCCTAGAGCTCCCATAGGAACCCCTAGAGCTCCTATAGCCCCCCTAGAGCTTCTATAGGATCCCCTATAGTCCCCATAGGATGCCCGTCAGCTCCCATAGGGCCACCTATAACCACCACAGGACCCCTAAGAGCCCCCATAGGGCCCCCTAGAGGCCCAACAGGACCCCCAGAGCTCCCCTAGTATCCCCTATAGCCACCATCGGAACCCGTATAAGCCCCATAGGACCTCCTAGAGCTCCTATAGGATCGCATATAGTCCCCATAGGATGACCTATAGCCCCCATAGGATCCCCTAGAGCTCCCCTAGGACCCCGAATAGCCCCCATAGGACCCCCTAAAACTCCCATAGGACCCCCTAGAGCCCCCATAGGACTCCCAAGAACTCCTATAGGACCCCGTATAACCCTCATAGGGCCTCCTAGAGCTCCCATAGGGCCCCCTATAGCTCCCACTGGACCCCCAGAGCTCCCATAGAACCCCGTAAAGCCCCCATAGGACCCCCTAGAGCTCCACGGGACGCCGTAGAGCTCCCCTAGGACACCCTATAACCCCTTTAGGACCCCGTAGAGCCCCCGTGGGACCCGCTAGAGCCCCCTTATGACCTCCTATAGCTTCTATAGCCCCCCTAGACCTCCTATAAGACCCTCTACAGTGCCCATAGGATGTCCTTGAGCTCCCACAGGGTCCCCTATAACCACCCTAGGACCCACTATAGCCCCCATAGGACCCCCTAGAGCTCCTATAGGACCCCCTGTAGTCCCCATAGGATGCCCTAGAGCTCCCATAGGGCACACTATAACCACCATAGGACACTCTATAGCCCCCATAGGACCCCCTAGAACTCCCCCAGGACCCCCTATAACCACCATAGGCCGCCCTATAGCGCCCCTAGGACCCCTAGAGCTCCCGTAAGCCCCCCTATAGCCCCCATAGGGCCCCCTAGAGCTCCCTTCGGGTCCCTGAAAACCAACATAGGACACTCTATAGCCCCCATAGGACCCCCGAGACCTCACATAGTACCCATTATAGCTCCCATAGGAACTCCTAGCGCTCCTATTGCCCCCCTAGAGCTCCTATAGGATCCCCTATAGCCCCCATAGGACCACCTAGAGCTCCCCTAGGGCCCCCTATAACCACCATAGGATGCCCTATAGCCCCCATAGTACCCCCTAGAGCTCCTATAGACACCCTAGAGCTCCTATAGGACCCGCTATAGTGCCCATAGGTTGCCCTATAGTGCCCATATGGGCCCCCTAGAGCTCCCCTAGGACCCCCAGAGCTCCCAGGAGGACCCCCTATAGCCCCCATCGGGCCCCCTAGAGCTCCCTTAGGGCCCCCTATAGCCACCATAGGACCCACTATAGCCCCCATAGGGCCCCCTAGGGACCCCACGGGATCCCCAGAGCTCCCCTACGAGGCCCCTATAGCCCCCAGAGAGCCTCCTAGAGCTCCCTTAGGGCTCCCTAAAACCACCATAGGATGCCCTATAAGCCCCCATAGGGCCCCCTAGAGTTCCCTAGGACCCCCTATAGCCCGCATAGGACACCCTATAACCCCCCATTAGGGGCCCCCTACAGCTCCCATAGGACCCCCCTAGAGCCCCCTTAGGACCCCCTAGAGGCTTCTATAGGATTCTCTATAGTCCCCATAGGATGTCCTAGAGCTCCCATAGGGCCCCATAGAGCCCCCACAGGACCCCCAGAGCTCCCTTAGGACCCATATAGTCCCCATAGGGCCCCCTAGAGCTCCCAAAGCATGCCCTACAGCCCGCATAGGACCCCCTACAGCCCCCATA
>NW_028290280.1:0-29632 GCF_059628265.1 Tinamus guttatus | reverse complement strand
CCTAGGGTCCAAAATTCTGGCGACGGCTCTCGGGAAGCTGGACGCTCTGCTAAGTGCAAGTGCCCCAAACGGCCAGGTCTGGATCCCAGAGGCCAAGCTGTCAGAGAAATGCCGGTGCTGGTGGTCCCGATCACCGACCCCATGTGTGGTGCGAAATCGCAAGCGGCAGCTCTTGGGGAATTTTTGACGTGGCGCCGGGCGCCTTCGCCCCGGGTCTGTGCTCAGGGCAGACAAGTTCACCCTGGGCACCAAATCCAGAGGCAATGTCTCGGGACCGACAGAGACCACCTCTAGGGTCCAAAATTCTGGCGACGGCTCTCGGGAAGCTGGACGCTCTGCTAAGTGCAAGTGCCCCAAACGGCCAGGTCTGGATCCCAGAGGCCAAGCTGTCAGAGAAATGCCGGTGCTGGTGGTCCCGATCACCGACCCCATGTGTGGTGCGAAATCGCAAGCGGCAGCTCTTGGGGAATTTTTGACGTGGCGCCGGGCGCCTTCGCCCCGGTCTGCGCTCAGGACCTCCAATTCACCCTGGGCACCAAATCCAGAGGCAATGTCTCGGGACCGACAGAGACCACCTCTAGGGTCCAAAATTCTGGCGACGGCTCTCGGGAAGCTGGACGCTCTGCTAAGTGCAAGTGCCCCAAACGGCCAGGTCTGGATCCCAGAGGCCAAGCTGTCAGAGAAATGCCGGTGCTGGTGGTCCGATCACCGACCCCATGTGTGGTGCGAAATCGCAAGCGGCAGCTCTTGGGGAATTTTTGACGTGGCGCCGGGCGCCTTCGCCCCGGGTCTGTGCTCAGGACCTCCAATTCACCCTGGGCACCAAATCCAGAGGCAATGTCTCGGGACCGACAGAGACCACCTCTAGGGTCCAAAATTCTGGCGACGGCTCTCGGGAAGCTGGACGCTCTGCTAAGTGCAAGTGCCCCAAACGGCCAGGTCTGGATCCCAGAGGCCAAGCTGTCAGAGAAATGCCGGTGCTGGTGGTCCCGATCACCGACCCCATGTGTGGTGCGAAATCGCAAGCGGCAGCTCTTGGGGAATTTTTGACGTTGGCGCCGGGCGCCTTCGCCCGGGTCTGTGCTCAGGGCAGACAAGTTCACCCTGGGCACCAAATCCAGAGGCAATGTCTCGGGACCGACAGAGACCACCTCTAGGGTCCAAAATTCTGGCGACGGCTCTCGGAAGCTGGACGCTCTGCTAAGTGCAAGTGCCCCAAACGGCCAGGTCTGGATCCCAGAGGCCAAGCTGTCAGAGAAATGCCGGTGCTGGTGGTCCCGATCACCGACCCCATGTGTGGTGCGAAATCGCAAGCGGCAGCTCTTGGGGAATTTTTGACGTGGCGCCGGGCGCCTTCGCCCCGGGTCTGCGCTCAGGACCTCCAATTCACCCTGGGCACCAAATCCAGAGGCAATGTCTCGGGACCGACAGAGACCACCTCTAGGGTCCAAATTCTGGCGACGGCTCTCGGGAAGCTGGACGCTCTGCTAAGTGCAAGTGCCCCAAACGGCCAGGTCTGGATCCCAGAGGCCAAGCTGTCAGAGAAATGCCGGTGCTGGTGGTCCCGATCACCGACCCCATGTGTGGTGCGAAATCGCAAGCGGCAGCTCTTGGGGAATTTTTGACGTGGCGCCGGGCGCCTTCGCCCCGGGTCTGTGCTCAGGGCAGACAAGTTCACCCTGGGCACCAAATCCAGAGGCAATGTCTCGGGACCGACAGAGACCACCTCTAGGGTCCAAAATTCTGGCGACGGCTCTCGGGAAGCTGGACGCTCTGCTAAGTGCAAGTGCCCCAAACGGCCAGGTCTGGATCCCAGAGGCCAAGCTGTCAGAGAAATGCCGGTGCTGGTGGTCCCGATCACCGACCCCATGTGTGGTGCGAAATCGCAAGCGGCAGCTCTTGGGGAATTTTTGACGTGGCGCCGGGCGCCTTCGCCCCGGGTCTGCGCTCAGGACCTCCAATTCACCCTGGGCACCAAATCCAGAGGCAATGTCTCGGGACCGACAGAGACCACCTCTAGGGTCCAAAATTCTGGCGACGGCTCTCGGGAAGCTGGACGCTCTGCTAAGTGCAAGTGCCCCAAACGGCCAGGTCTGGATCCCAGAGGCCAAGCTGTCAGAGAAATGCCGGTGCTGGTGGTCCCGATCACCGACCCCATGTGTGGTGCGAAATCGCAAGCGGCAGCTCTTGGGGAATTTTTGACGTGGCGCCGGGCGCCTTCGCCCCGGGTCTGTGCTCAGGACCTCCAATTCACCCTGGGCACCAAATCCAGAGGCAATGTCTCGGGACCGACAGAGACCACCTCTAGGGTCCAAAATTCTGGCGACGGCTCTCGGGAAGCTGGACGCTCTGCTAAGTGCAAGTGCCCCAAACGGCCAGGTCTGGATCCCAGAGGCCAAGCTGTCAGAGAAATGCCGGTGCTGGTGGTCCCGATCACCGACCCCATGTGTGGTGCGAAATCGCAAGCGGCAGCTCTTGGGGAATTTTTGACGTGGCGCCGGGCGCCTTCGCCCCGGGTCTGTGCTCAGGGCAGACAAGTTCACCCTGGGCACCAAATCCAGAGGCAATGTCTCGGGACCGACAGAGACCACCTCTAGGGTCCAAAATTCTGGCGACGGCTCTCGGGAAGCTGGACGCTCTGCTAAGTGCAAGTGCCCCAAACGGCCAGGTCTGGATCCCAGAGGCCAAGCTGTCAGAGAAATGCCGGTGCTGGTGGTCCCGATCACCGACCCCATGTGTGGTGCGAAATCGCAAGCGGCAGCTCTTGGGGAATTTTTGACGTGGCGCCGGGCGCCTTCGCCCCGGGTCTGCGCTCAGGACCTCCAATTCACCCTGGGCACCAAATCCAGAGGCAATGTCTCGGGACCGACAGAGACCACCTCTAGGGTCCAAAATTCTGGCGACGGCTCTCGGGAAGCTGGACGCTCTGCTAAGTGCAAGTGCCCCAAACGGCCAGGTCTGGATCCCAGAGGCCAAGCTGTCAGAGAAATGCCGGTGCTGGTGGTCCCGATCACCGACCCCATGTGTGGTGCGAAATCGCAAGCGGCAGCTCTTGGGGAATTTTTGACGTGGCGCCGGGCGCCTTCGCCCCAGACCTGCGCTCAGGGCAGACAAGTTCACCCTGGGCACCAAATCCAGAGGCAATGTCTCGGGACCGACAGAGACCACCTCTAGGGTCCAAAATTCTGGCGACGGCTCTCGGGAAGCTGGACGCTCTGCTAAGTGCAAGTGCCCCAAAAGGCCAGGTCTGGATCCCAGAGGCCAAGCTGTCAGAGAAATGCCGGTGCTGGTGGTCCCGATCACCGACCCCATGTGTGGTGCGAAATCGCAAGCGGCAGCTCTTGGGGAATTTTTGACGTGGCGCCGGGCGCCTTCGCCCCAGACCTGCGCTCAGGGCAGACAAGTTCACCCTGGGCACCAAATCCAGAGGCAATGTCTCGGGACCGACAGAGACCACCTCTAGGGTCCAAAATTCTGGCGACGGCTCTCGGGAAGCTGGACGCTCTGCTAAGTGCAAGTGCCCCAAACGGCCAGGTCTGGATCCCAGAGGCCAAACTGTCAGAGAAATGCCGGTGCTGGTGGTCCCGATCACCGACCCCATGTGTGGTGCGAAATCGCAAGCGGCAGCTCGTGGGGAATTTTTGACGTGGCGCCGGGCGCCTTCGCCCCAGACCTGCGCTCAGGGCAGACAAGTTCACCCTGGGCACCAAATCCAGAGGCAATGTCTCGGGACCGACAGAGACCACCTCTAGGGTCCAAAATTCTGGCGACGGCTCTCGGGAAGCTGGACGCTCTGCTAAGTGCAAGTGCCCCAAACGGCCAGGTCTGGATTCCAGAGGCCAAGCTGTCAGAGAAATGCCGGTGCTGGTGGTCCCGATCACCGACCCCATGTGTGGTGCGAAATCGCAAGCGGCAGCTCTTGGGGAATTTTTGACGTGGCGCCGGGCGCCTTCGCCCCGGGTCTGCGCTCAGGACCTCCAATTCACCCTGGGCACCAAATCCAGAGGCAATGTCTCGGGACCGACAGAGACCACCTCTAGGGTCCAAAATTCTGGCGACGGCTCTCGGGAAGCTGGACGCTCTGCTAAGTGCAAGTGCCCCAAACGGCCAGGTCTGGATCCCAGAGGCCAAGCTGTCAGAGAAATGCCGGTGCTGGTGGTCCCGATCACCGACCCCATGTGTGGTGCGAAATCGCAAGCGGCAGCTCTTGGGGAATTTTTGACGTGGCGCCGGGCGCCTTCGCCCCGGGTCTGCGCTCAGGGCAGACAAGTTCACCCTGGGCACCAAATCCAGAGGCAATGTCTCGGGACCGACAGAGACCACCTCTAGGGTCCAAAATTCTGGCGACGGCTCTCGGGAAGCTGGACGCTCTGCTAAGTGCAAGTGCCCCAAACGGCCAGGTCTGGATCCCAGAGGCCAAGCTGTCAGAGAAATGCCGGTGCTGGTGGTCCCGATCACCGACCCCATGTGTGGTGCGAAATCGCAAGCGGCAGCTCTTGGGGAATTTTTGACGTGGCGCCGGGCGCCTTCGCCCCAGACCTGCGCTCAGGGCAGACAAGTTCACCCTGGGCACCAAATCCAGAGGCAATGTCTCGGGACCGACAGAGACCACCTCTAGGGTCCAAAATTCTGGCGACGGCTCTCGGGAAGCTGGACGCTCTGCTAAGTGCAAGTGCCCCAAACGGCCAGGTCTGGATCCCAGAGGCCAAGCTGTCAGAGAAATGCCGGTGCTGGTGGTCCCGATCACCGACCCCATGTGTGGTGTGAAATCGCAAGCGGCAGCTCTTGGGGAATTTTTGACGTGGCGCCGGGCGCCTTCGCCCCGGGTCTGTGCTCAGGACCTCCAATTCACCCTGGGCACCAAATCCAGAGGCAATGTCTCGGGACCGACAGAGACCACCTCTAGGGTCCAAAATTCTGGCGACGGCTCTCGGGAAGCTGGACGCTCTGCTAAGTGCAAGTGCCCCAAACGGCCAGGTCTGGATCCCAGAGGCCAAGCTGTCAGAGAAATGCCGGTGCTGGTGGTCCCGATCACCGACCCCATGTGTGGTGCGAAATCGCAAGCGGCAGCTCTTGGGGAATTTTTGACGTGGCGCCGGGCGCCTTCGCCCCGGGTCTGTGCTCAGGGCAGACAAGTTCACCCTGGGCACCAAATCCAGAGGCAATGTCTCGGGACCGACAGAGACCACCTCTAGGGTCCAAAATTCTGGCGACGGCTCTCGGGAAGCTGGACGCTCTGCTAAGTGCAAGTGCCCCAAACGGCCAGGTCTGGATCCCAGAGGCCAAGCTGTCAGAGAAATGCCGGTGCTGGTGGTCCCGATCACCGACCCCATGTGTGGTGCGAAATCGCAAGCGGCAGCTCTTGGGGAATTTTTGACGTGGCGCCGGGCGCCTTCGCCCCGGGTCTGCGCTCAGGACCTCCAATTCACCCTGGGCACCAAATCCAGAGGCAATGTCTCGGGACCGACAGAGACCACCTCTAGGGTCCAAAATTCTGGCGACGGCTCTCGGGAAGCTGGACGCTCTGCTAAGTGCAAGTGCCCCAAACGGCCAGGTCTGGATCCCAGAGGCCAAGCTGTCAGAGAAATGCCGGTGCTGGTGGTCCCGATCACCGACCCCATGTGTGGTGCGAAATCGCAAGCGGCAGCTCTTGGGGAATTTTTGACGTGGCGCCGGGCGCCTTCGCCCCAGACCTGCGCTCAGGGCAGACAAGTTCACCCTGGGCACCAAATCCAGAGGCAATGTCTCGGGACCGACAGAGACCACCTCTAGGGTCCAAAATTCTGGCGACGGCTCTCGGGAAGCTGGACGCTCTGCTAAGTGCAAGTGCCCCAAACGGCCAGGTCTGGATCCCAGAGGCCAAGCTGTCAGAGAAATGCCGGTGCTGGTGGTCCCGATCACCGACCCCATGTGTGGTGCGAAATCGCAAGCGGCAGCTCTTGGGGAATTTTTGACGTGGCGCCGGGCGCCTTCGCCCCGGGTCTGTGCTCAGGACCTCCAATTCACCCTGGGCACCAAATCCAGAGGCAATGTCTCGGGACCGACAGAGACCACCTCTAGGGTCCAAAATTCTGGCGACGGCTCTCGGGAAGCTGGACGCTCTGCTAAGTGCAAGTGCCCCAAAAGGCCAGGTCTGGATCCCAGAGGCCAAGCTGTCAGAGAAATGCCGGTGCTGGTGGTCCCGATCACCGACCCCATGTGTGGTGCGAAATCGCAAGCGGCAGCTCTTGGGGAATTTTTGACGTGGCGCCGGGCGCCTTCGCCCCAGACCTGCGCTCAGGGCAGACAAGTTCACCCTGGGCACCAAATCCAGAGGCAATGTCTCGGGACCGACAGAGACCACCTCTAGGGTCCAAAATTCTGGCGACGGCTCTCGGGAAGCTGGACGCTCTGCTAAGTGCAAGTGCCCCAAACGGCCAGGTCTGGATCCCAGAGGCCAAGCTGTCAGAGAAATGCCGGTGCTGGTGGTCCCGATCACCGACCCCATGTGTGGTGCGAAATCGCAAGCGGCAGCTCTTGGGGAATTTTTGACGTGGCGCCGGGCGCCTTCGCCCCAGACCTGCGCTCAGGGCAGACAAGTTCACCCTGGGCACCAAATCCAGAGGCAATGTCTCGGGATCGACAGAGACCACCTCTAGGGTCCAAAATTCTGGCGACGGCTCTCGGGAAGCTGGACGCTCTGCTAAGTGCAAGTGCCCCAAAAGGCCAGGTCTGGATCCCAGAGGCCAAGCTGTCAGAGAAATGCCGGTGCTGGTGGTCCCGATCACCGACCCCATGTGTGGTGCGAAATCGCAAGCGGCAGCTCTTGGGGAATTTTTGACGTGGCGCCGGGCGCCTTCGCCCCGGGTCTGTGCTCAGGACCTCCAATTCACCCTGGGCACCAAATCCAGAGGCAATGTCTCGGGACCGACAGAGACCACCTCTAGGGTCCAAAATTCTGGCGACGGCTCTCGGGAAGCTGGACGCTCTGCTAAGTGCAAGTGCCCCAAAAGGCCAGGTCTGGATCCCAGAGGCCAAGCTGTCAGAGAAATGCCGGTGCTGGTGGTCCTGATCACCGACCCCATGTGTGGTGCGAAATCGCAAGCGGCAGCTCTTGGGGAATTTTTGACGTGGCGCCGGGCGCCTTCGCCCCAGACCTGCGCTCAGGGCAGACAAGTTCACCCTGGGCACCAAATCCAGAGGCAATGTCTCGGGACCGACAGAGACCACCTCTAGGGTCCAAAATTCTGGCGACGGCTCTCGGGAAGCTGACGCTCTGCTAAGTGCAAGTGCCCCAAACGGCCAGGTCTGGATCCCAGAGGCCAAGCTGTCAGAGAAATGCCGGTGCTGGTGGTCCGATCACCGACCCCATGTGTGGTGCGAAATCGCAAGCGGCAGCTCTTGGGAATTTTTGACGTGGCGCCGGGGCGCCTTCGCCCCGGGTCTGCGCTCAGGACCTCCAATTCACCCTGGGCACCAATCCAGAGGCAATGTCTCGGGACCGACAGAGACCACCTCTAGGGTCCAAAATTCTGGCGACGGCTCTCGGGAAGCTGGACGCTCTGCTAAGTGCAAGTGCCCCAAACGGCCAGGTCTGGATCCCAGAGGCCAAGCTGTCAGAGAAATGCCGGTGCTGGTGGTCCCGATCACCGACCCCATGTGTGGTGCGAAATCGCAAGCGGCAGCTCTTGGGGAATTTTTGACGTGGCGCCGGGCGCCTTCGCCCCGGGTCTGTGCTCAGGGCAGACAAGTTCACCCTGGGCACCAAATCCAGAGGCAATGTCTCGGGACCGACAGAGACCACCTCTAGGGTCCAAAATTCTGGCGACGGCTCTCGGGAAGCTGGACGCTCTGCTAAGTGCAAGTGCCCCAAACGGCCAGGTCTGGATCCCAGAGGCCAAGCTGTCAGAGAAATGCCGGTGCTGGTGGTCCCGATCACCGACCCCATGTGTGGTGCGAAATCGCAAGCGGCAGCTCTTGGGGAATTTTTGACGTGGCGCCGGGCGCCTTCGCCCCAGACCTGCGCTCAGGGCAGACAAGTTCACCCTGGGCACCAAATCCAGAGGCAATGTCTCGGGACCGACAGAGACCACCTCTAGGGTCCAAAATTCTGGCGACGGCTCTCGGGAAGCTGGACGCTCTGCTAAGTGCAAGTGCCCCAAACGGCCAGGTCTGGATCCCAGAGGCCAAGCTGTCAGAGAAATGCGGTGCTGGTGGTCCCGATCACCGACCCCATGTGTGGTGCGAAATCGCAAGCGGCAGCTCTTGGGGAATTTTTGACGTGGCGCCGGGCGCCTTCGCCCCGGGTCTGCGCTCAGGACCTCCAATTCACCCTGGCACCAAATCCAGAGGCAATGTCTCGGGACCGACAGAGACCACCTCTAGGGTCCAAAATTCTGGCGACGGCTCTCGGGAAGCTGGACGCTCTGCTAAGTGCAAGTGCCCCAAACGGCCAGGTCTGGATCCCAGAGGCCAAGCTGTCAGAGAAATGCCGGTGCTGGTGGTCCCGATCACCGACCCCATGTGTGGTGCGAAATCGCAAGCGGCAGCTCTTGGGGAATTTTTGACGTGGCGCCGGGCGCCTTCGCCCCAGACCTGCGCTCAGGGCAGACAAGTTCACCCTGGCACCAAATCCAGAGGCAATGTCTCGGGACCGACAGAGACCACCTCTAGGGTCCAAAATTCTGGCGACGGCTCTCGGGAAGCTGGACGCTCTGCTAAGTGCAAGTGCCCCAAAAGGCCAGGTCTGGATCCCAGAGGCCAAGCTGTCAGAGAATGCCGGTGCTGGTGGTCCCGATCACTGACCCCATGTGTGGTGCGAAATCGCAAGCGGCAGCTCTTGGGGAATTTTTGACGTGGCGCCGGGCGCCTTCGCCCCAGACCTGCGCTCAGGGCAGACAAGTTCACCCTGGCACCAAATCCAGAGGCAATGTCTCGGGACCGACAGAGACCACCTCTAGGGTCCAAAATTCTGGCGACGGCTCTCGGGAAGCTGGACGCTCTGCTAAGTGCAAGTGCCCCAAACGGCAGGTCTGGATCCCAGAGGCCAAGCTGTCAGAGAAATGCCGGTGCTGGTGGTCCCGATCACCGACCCCATGTGTGGTGCGAAATCGCAAGCGGCAGCTCTTGGGGAATTTTTGACGTGGCGCCGGGCGCCTTCGCCCCGGGTCTGTGCTCAGGACCTCCAATTCACCCTGGGCACCAAATCCAGAGGCAATGTCTCGGGACCGACAGAGACCACCTCTAGGGTCCAAAATTCTGGCGACGGCTCTCGGGAAGCTGGACGCTCTGCTAAGTGCAAGTGCCCCAAACGGCCAGGTCTGGATCCAGAGGCCAAGCTGTCAGAGAAATGCCGGTGCTGGTGGTCCCGATCACCGACCCCATGTGTGGTGCGAAATCGCAAGCGGCAGCTCTTGGGGAATTTTTGACGTGGCGCCGGGCGCCTTCGCCCCGGGTCTGTGCTCAGGACCTCCAATTCACCCTGGGCACCAAATCCAGAGGCAATGTCTCGGGACCGACAGAGACCACCTCTAGGGTCCAAAATTCTGGCGACGGCTCTCGGGAAGCTGGACGCTCTGCTAAGTGCAAGTGCCCCAAACGGCCAGGTCTGGATCCCAGAGGCCAAGCTGTCAGAGAAATGCCGGTGCTGGTGGTCCCGATCACCGACCCCATGTGTGGTGCGAAATCGCAAGCGGCAGCTCTTGGGGAATTTTTGACGTGGCGGCCGGGCGCCTTCGCCCCGGGTCTGTGCTCAGGGCAGACAAGTTCACCCTGGGCACCAAATCCAGAGGCAATGTCTCGGGACCGACAGAGACCACCTCTAGGGTCCAAAATTCTGGCGACGGCTCTCGGGAAGCTGGACGCTCTGCTAAGTGCAAGTGCCCCAAACGGCCAGGTCTGGATCCCAGAGGCCAAGCTGTCAGAGAAATGCCGGTGCTGGTGGTCCCGATCACCGACCCATGTGTGGTGCGAAATCGCAAGCGGCAGCTCTTGGGGAATTTTTGACGTGGCGCCGGGCGCCTTCGCCCCAGACCTGCGCTCAGGGCAGACAAGTTCACCCTGGGCACCAAATCCAGAGGCAATGTCTCGGGACCGACAGAGACCACCTCTAGGGTCCAAAATTCTGGCGACGGCTCTCGGGAAGCTGGACGCTCTGCTAAGTGCAAGTGCCCCAAACGGCCAGGTCTGGATCCCAGAGGCCAAGCTGTCAGAGAAATGCCGGTGCTGGTGGTCCCGATCACCGACCCCATGTGTGGTGCGAAATCGCAAGCGGCAGCTCTTGGGGAATTTTTGACGTGGCGCCGGGCGCCTTCGCCCCGGGTCTGTGCTCAGGACCTCCAATTCACCCTGGGCACCAAATCCAGAGGCAATGTCTCGGGACCGACAGAGACCACCTCTAGGGTCCAAAATTCTGGCGACGGCTCTCGGGAAGCTGGACGCTCTGCTAAGTGCAAGTGCCCCAAACGGCCAGGTCTGGATCCCAGAGGCCAAGCTGTCAGAGAAATGCCGGTGCTGGTGGTCCCGATCACCGACCCCATGTGTGGTGCGAAATCGCAAGCGGCAGCTCTTGGGGAATTTTTGACGTGGCGCCGGGCGCCTTCGCCCCGGGTCTGTGCTCAGGACCTCCAATTCACCCTGGGCACCAAATCCAGAGGCAATGTCTCGGGACCGACAGAGACCACCTCTAGGGTCCAAAATTCTGGCGACGGCTCTCGGGAAGCTGGACGCTCTGCTAAGTGCAAGTGCCCCAAACGGCCAGGTCTGGATCCCAGAGGCCAAGCTGTCAGAGAAATGCCGGTGCTGGTGGTCCCGATCACCGACCCCATGTGTGGTGCGAAATCGCAAGCGGCAGCTCTTGGGGAATTTTTGACGTGGCGCCGGGCGCCTTCGCCCCGGGTCTGTGCTCAGGGCAGACAAGTTCACCCTGGGCACCAAATCCAGAGGCAATGTCTCGGGACCGACAGAGACCACCTCTAGGGTCCAAAATTCTGGCGACGGCTCTCGGGAAGCTGGACGCTCTGCTAAGTGCAAGTGCCCCAAACGGCCAGGTCTGGATCCCAGAGGCCAAGCTGTCAGAGAAATGCCGGTGCTGGTGGTCCGATCACCGACCCCATGTGTGGTGCGAAATCGCAAGCGCAGCTCTTGGGGAATTTTTGACGTGGCGCCGGGCGCCTTCGCCCCAGACCTGCGCTCAGGGCAGACAAGTTCACCCTGGGCACCAAATCCAGAGGCAATGTCTCGGGACCGACAGAGACCACCTCTAGGGTCCAAAATTCTGGCGACGGCTCTCGGGAAGCTGGACGCTCTGCTAAGTGCAAGTGCCCCAAACGGCCAGGTCTGGATCCCAGAGGCCAAGCTGTCAGAGAAATGCGGTGCTGGTGGTCCCGATCACCGACCCCATGTGTGGTGTGAAATCGCAAGCGGCAGCTCTTGGGGAATTTTTGACGTGGCGCCGGGCGCCTTCGCCCGGGTCTGTGCTCAGGACCTCCAATTCACCCTGGGCACCAAATCCAGAGGCAATGTCTCGGACCGACAGAGACCACCTCTAGGGTCCAAAATTCTGGCGACGGCTCTCGGGAAGCTGGACGCTCTGCTAAGTGCAAGTGCCCCAAACGGCCAGGTCTGGATCCCAGAGGCCAAGCTGTCAGAGAAATGCCGGTGCTGGTGGTCCCGATCACCGACCCATGTGTGGTGCGAAATCGCAAGCGGCAGCTCTTGGGGAATTTTTGACGTGGCGCCGGGCGCCTTCGCCCCGGGTCTGTGCTCAGGGCAGACAAGTTCACCCTGGGCACCAAATCCAGAGGCAATGTCTCGGGACCGACAGAGACCACCTCTAGGGTCCAAAATTCTGGCGACGGCTCTCGGAAGCTGGACGCTCTGCTAAGTGCAAGTGCCCCAAACGGCCAGGTCTGGATCCCAGAGGCAAGCTGTCAGAGAAATGCCGGTGCTGGTGGTCCCGATCACCGACCCATGTGTGGTGCGAAATCGCAAGCGGCAGCTCTTGGGGAATTTTTGACGTGGCGCCGGGCGCCTTCGCCCCGGGTCTGCGCTCAGGACCTCCAATTCACCCTGGGCACCAAATCCAGAGGCAATGTCTCGGGACCGACAGAGACCACCTCTAGGGTCCAAAATTCTGGCGACGGCTCTCGGGAAGCTGGACGCTCTGCTAAGTGCAAGTGCCCCAAACGGCCAGGTCTGGATCCCAGAGGCCAAGCTGTCAGAGAAATGCCGGTGCTGGTGGTCCCGATCACCGACCCCATGTGTGGTGCGAATCGCAAGCGGCAGCCTCTTCAAAAATTCCCCAAGAGCTGCCGCGGCGCTTCGCACCACACATGGGGTCGGTGATCGGGACCACCAGCACCGGCATTTCTCTGACAGCTTGGCCTCTGGGATCCAGACCTGGCCGTTTGGGGCACTTGCACTTAGCAGAGCGTCCAGCTTCCGAGAGCCGTCGCCAGAATTTTGGACCCTAGAGGTGGTCTCTGTCGGTCCCGAGACATTGCCTCTGGATTTGGTGCCCAGGGTGAATTGGAGGTCCTGAGCGCAGACCCGGGGCGAAGGCGCCCGGCGCCACGTCAAAAATTCCCCAAGAGCTGCCGCTTGCGATTTCGCACCACACATGGGGTCGGTGATCGGGACCACCAGCACCGGCATTTCTCTGACAGCTTGGCCTCTGGGATCCAGACCTGGCCGTTTGGGGCACTTGCACTTAGCAGAGCGTCCAGCTTCCCGAGAGCCGTCGCCAGAATTTTGGACCCTAGAGGTGGTCTCTGTCGGTCCCGAGACATTGCCTCTGGATTTGTGCCCAGGGTGAACTTGTCTGCCCTGAGCACAGACCCGGGGCGAAGGCGCCCGGCGCCACGTCAAAAATTCCCCAAGAGCTGCCGCTTGCGATTTCGCACCACACATGGGGTCGGTGATCGGGACCACCAGCACCGGCATTTCTCTGACAGCTTGGCCTCTGGATCCAGACCTGGCCGTTTGGGCACTTGCACTTAGCAGAGCGTCCAGCTTCCCGAGAGCCGTCGCCAGAATTTTGGACCCTAGAGGTGGTCTCTGTCGGTCCCGAGACATTGCCTCTGGATTTGGTGCCCAGGGTGAATTGGAGGTCCTGAGCACAGACCCGGGGCGAAGGCGCCCGGCGCCACGTCAAAAATTCCCCAAGAGCTGCCGCTTGCGATTTCACACCACACATGGGGTCGGTGATCGGGACCACCAGCACCGGCATTTCTCTGACAGCTTGGCCTCTGGGATCCAGACCTGGCCGTTTGGGGCACTTGCACTTAGCAGAGCGTCAGCTTCCCGAGAGCCGTCGCCAGAATTTTGGACCCTAGAGGTGGTCTCTGTCGGTCCCGAGACATTGCCTCTGGATTTGGTGCCCAGGGTGAACTTGTCTGCCCTGAGCGCAGGTCTGGGCGAAGGCGCCCGGCGCCACGTCAAAAATTCCCCAAGAGCTGCCGCTTGCGATTTCGCACCACACATGGGGTCGGTGATCGGGACCACCAGCACCGGCATTTCTCTGACAGCTTGGCCTCTGGGATCCAGACCTGGCCGTTTGGGGCACTTGCACTTAGCAGAGCGTCCAGCTTCCCGAGAGCCGTCGCCAGAATTTTGGACCCTAGAGGTGGTCTCTGTCGGTCCCGAGACATTGCCTCTGGATTTGGTGCCCAGGGTGAACTTGTCTGCCCTGAGCACAGACCCGGGGCGAAGGCGCCCGGCGCCACGTCAAAAATTCCCCAAGAGCTGCCGCTTGCGATTTCGCACCACACATGGGGTCGGTGATCGGGACCACCAGCACCGGCATTTCTCTGACAGCTTGGCCTCTGGGATCCAGACCTGGCCGTTTGGGGCACTTGCACTTAGCAGAGCGTCCAGCTTCCCGAGAGCCGTCGCCAGAATTTTGGACCCTAGAGGTGGTCTCTGTCGGTCCCGAGACATTGCCTCTGGATTTGGTGCCCAGGGTGAATTGGAGGTCCTGAGCACAGACCCGGGGCGAAGGCGCCCGGCGCCACGTCAAAAATTCCCCAAGAGCTGCCGCTTGCGATTTCGCACCACACATGGGGTCGGTGATCGGGACCACCAGCACCGGCATTTCTCTGACAGCTTGGCCTCTGGGATCCAGACCTGGCCGTTTGGGGCACTTGCACTTAGCAGAGCGTCCAGCTTCCCGAGAGCCGTCGCCAGAATTTTGGACCCTAGAGGTGGTCTCTGTCGGTCCCGAGACATTGCCTCTGGATTTGGTGCCCAGGGTGAATTGGAGGTCCTGAGCACAGACCCGGGGCGAAGGCGCCCGGCGCCACGTCAAAAATTCCCCAAGAGCTGCCGCTTGCGATTTCGCACCACACATGGGGTCGGTGATCGGGACCACCAGCACCGGCATTTCTCTGACAGCTTGGCCTCTGGGATCCAGACCTGGCCGTTTGGGGCACTTGCACTTAGCAGAGCGTCCAGCTTCCCGAGAGCCGTCGCCAGAATTTTGGACCCTAGAGGTGGTCTCTGTCGGTCCCGAGACATTGCCTCTGGATTTGGTGCCCAGGGTGAACTTGTCTGCCCTGAGCGCAGGTCTGGGGCGAAGGCGCCCGGCGCCACGTCAAAAATTCCCCAAGAGCTGCCGCTTGCGATTTCGCACCACACATGGGGTCGGTGATCGGGACCACCAGCACCGGCATTTCTCTGACAGCTTGGCCTCTGGGATCCAGACCTGGCCGTTTGGGGCACTTGCACTTAGCAGAGCGTCCAGCTTCCCGAGAGCCGTCGCCAGAATTTTGGACCCTAGAGGTGGTCTCTGTCGGTCCCGAGACATTGCCTCTGGATTTGGTGCCCAGGGTGAACTTGTCTGCCCTGAGCACAGACCCGGGGCGAAGGCGCCCGGCGCCACGTCAAAAATTCCCCAAGAGCTGCCGCTTGCGATTTCGCACCACACATGGGGTCGGTGATCGGGACCACCAGCACCGGCATTTCTCTGACAGCTTGGCCTCTGGGATCCAGACCTGGCCGTTTGGGGCACTTGCACTTAGCAGAGCGTCCAGCTTCCCGAGAGCCGTCGCCAGAATTTTGGACCCTAGAGGTGGTCTCTGTCGGTCCCGAGACATTGCCTCTGGATTTGGTGCCCAGGGTGAATTGGAGGTCCTGAGCACAGACCCGGGGCGAAGGCGCCCGGCGCCACGTCAAAAATTCCCCAAGAGCTGCCGCTTGCGATTTCGCACCACACATGGGGTCGGTGATCGGGACCACCAGCACCGGCATTTCTCTGACAGCTTGGCCTCTGGGATCCAGACCTGGCCGTTTGGGGCACTTGCACTTAGCAGAGCGTCCAGCTTCCCGAGAGCCGTCGCCAGAATTTTGGACCCTAGAGGTGGTCTCTGTCGGTCCCGAGACATTGCCTCTGGATTTGGTGCCCAGGGTGAATTGGAGGTCCTGAGCACAGACCCGGGGCGAAGGCGCCCGGCGCCACGTCAAAAATTCCCCAAGAGCTGCCGCTTGCGATTTCGCACCACACATGGGGTCGGTGATCGGGACCACCAGCACCGGCATTTCTCTGACAGCTTGGCCTCTGGGATCCAGACCTGGCCGTTTGGGGCACTTGCACTTAGCAGAGCGTCCAGCTTCCCGAGAGCCGTCGCCAGAATTTTGGACCCTAGAGGTGGTCTCTGTCGGTCCCGAGACATTGCCTCTGGATTTGGTGCCCAGGGTGAACTTGTCTGCCCTGAGCGCAGGTCTGGGGCGAAGGCGCCCGGCGCCACGTCAAAAATTCCCCAAGAGCTGCCGCTTGCGATTTCGCACCACACATGGGGTCAGTGATCGGGACCACCAGCACCGGCATTTCTCTGACAGCTTGGCCTCTGGGATCCAGACCTGGCCTTTTGGGGCACTTGCACTTAGCAGAGCGTCCAGCTTCCCGAGAGCCGTCGCCAGAATTTTGGACCCTAGAGGTGGTCTCTGTCGGTCCCGAGACATTGCCTCTGGATTTGGTGCCCAGGGTGAACTTGTCTGCCCTGAGCGCAGGTCTGGGGCGAAGGCGCCCGGCGCCACGTCAAAAATTCCCCAAGAGCTGCCGCTTGCGATTTCGCACCACACATGGGGTCGGTGATCGGGACCACCAGCACCGGCATTTCTCTGACAGCTTGGCCTCTGGGATCCAGACCTGGCCGTTTGGGGCACTTGCACTTAGCAGAGCGTCCAGCTTCCCGAGAGCCGTCGCCAGAATTTTGGACCCTAGAGGTGGTCTCTGTCGGTCCCGAGACATTGCCTCTGGATTTGGTGCCCAGGGTGAATTGGAGGTCCTGAGCGCAGACCCGGGGCGAAGGCGCCCGGCGCCACGTCAAAAATTCCCCAAGAGCTGCCGCTTGCGATTTCGCACCACACATGGGGTCGGTGATCGGGACCACCAGCACCGGCATTTCTCTGACAGCTTGGCCTCTGGGATCCAGACCTGGCCGTTTGGGGCACTTGCACTTAGCAGAGCGTCCAGCTTCCCGAGAGCCGTCGCCAGAATTTTGGACCCTAGAGGTGGTCTCTGTCGGTCCCGAGACATTGCCTCTGGATTTGGTGCCCAGGGTGAACTTGTCTGCCCTGAGCGCAGGTCTGGGGCGAAGGCGCCCGGCGCCACGTCAAAAATTCCCCAAGAGCTGCCGCTTGCGATTTCGCACCACACATGGGGTCGGTGATCGGGACCACCAGCACCGGCATTTCTCTGACAGCTTGGCCTCTGGGATCCAGACCTGGCCGTTTGGGGCACTTGCACTTAGCAGAGCGTCCAGCTTCCCGAGAGCCGTCGCCAGAATTTTGGACCCTAGAGGTGGTCTCTGTCGGTCCCGAGACATTGCCTCTGGATTTGGTGCCCAGGGTGAACTTGTCTGCCCTGAGCACAGACCCGGGGCGAAGGCGCCCGGCGCCACGTCAAAAATTCCCCAAGAGCTGCCGCTTGCGATTTCGCACCACACATGGGGTCGGTGATCGGGACCACCAGCACCGGCATTTCTCTGACAGCTTGGCCTCTGGGATCCAGACCTGGCCGTTTGGGGCACTTGCACTTAGCAGAGCGTCCAGCTTCCCGAGAGCCGTCGCCAGAATTTTGGACCCTAGAGGTGGTCTCTGTCGGTCCCGAGACATTGCCTCTGGATTTGGTGCCCAGGGTGAATTGGAGGTCCTGAGCGCAGACCCGGGGCGAAGGCGCCCGGCGCCACGTCAAAAATTCCCCAAGAGCTGCCGCTTGCGATTTCGCACCACACATGGGGTCGGTGATCGGGACCACCAGCACCGGCATTTCTCTGACAGCTTGGCCTCTGGGATCCAGACCTGGCCGTTTGGGGCACTTGCACTTAGCAGAGCGTCCAGCTTCCCGAGAGCCGTCGCCAGAATTTTGGACCCTAGAGGTGGTCTCTGTCGGTCCCGAGACATTGCCTCTGGATTTGGTGCCCAGGGTGAACTTGTCTGCCCTGAGCGCAGGTCTGGGGCGAAGGCGCCCGGCGCCACGTCAAAAATTCCCCAAGAGCTGCCGCTTGCGATTTCGCACCACACATGGGGTCGGTGATCAGGACCACCAGCACCGGCATTTCTCTGACAGCTTGGCCTCTGGGATCCAGACCTGGCCTTTTGGGGCACTTGCACTTAGCAGAGCGTCCAGCTTCCCGAGAGCCGTCGCCAGAATTTTGGACCCTAGAGGTGGTCTCTGTCGGTCCCGAGACATTGCCTCTGGATTTGGTGCCCAGGGTGAATTGGAGGTCCTGAGCACAGACCCGGGGCGAAGGCGCCCGGCGCCACGTCAAAAATTCCCCAAGAGCTGCCGCTTGCGATTTCGCACCACACATGGGGTCGGTGATCGGGACCACCAGCACCGGCATTTCTCTGACAGCTTGGCCTCTGGGATCCAGACCTGGCCTTTTGGGGCACTTGCACTTAGCAGAGCGTCCAGCTTCCCGAGAGCCGTCGCCAGAATTTTGGACCCTAGAGGTGGTCTCTGTCGATCCCGAGACATTGCCTCTGGATTTGGTGCCCAGGGTGAACTTGTCTGCCCTGAGCGCAGGTCTGGGGCGAAGGCGCCCGGCGCCACGTCAAAAATTCCCCAAGAGCTGCCGCTTGCGATTTCGCACCACACATGGGGTCGGTGATCGGGACCACCAGCACCGGCATTTCTCTGACAGCTTGGCCTCTGGGATCCAGACCTGGCCGTTTGGGGCACTTGCACTTAGCAGAGCGTCCAGCTTCCCGAGAGCCGTCGCCAGAATTTTGGACCCTAGAGGTGGTCTCTGTCGGTCCCGAGACATTGCCTCTGGATTTGGTGCCCAGGGTGAACTTGTCTGCCCTGAGCGCAGGTCTGGGGCGAAGGCGCCCGGCGCCACGTCAAAAATTCCCCAAGAGCTGCCGCTTGCGATTTCGCACCACACATGGGGTCGGTGATCGGGACCACCAGCACCGGCATTTCTCTGACAGCTTGGCCTCTGGGATCCAGACCTGGCCTTTTGGGGCACTTGCACTTAGCAGAGCGTCCAGCTTCCCGAGAGCCGTCGCCAGAATTTTGGACCCTAGAGGTGGTCTCTGTCGGTCCCGAGACATTGCCTCTGGATTTGGTGCCCAGGGTGAATTGGAGGTCCTGAGCACAGACCCGGGGCGAAGGCGCCCGGCGCCACGTCAAAAATTCCCCAAGAGCTGCCGCTTGCGATTTCGCACCACACATGGGGTCGGTGATCGGGACCACCAGCACCGGCATTTCTCTGACAGCTTGGCCTCTGGGATCCAGACCTGGCCGTTTGGGGCACTTGCACTTAGCAGAGCGTCCAGCTTCCCGAGAGCCGTCGCCAGAATTTTGGACCCTAGAGGTGGTCTCTGTCGGTCCCGAGACATTGCCTCTGGATTTGGTGCCCAGGGTGAACTTGTCTGCCCTGAGCGCAGGTCTGGGGCGAAGGCGCCCGGCGCCACGTCAAAAATTCCCCAAGAGCTGCCGCTTGCGATTTCGCACCACACATGGGGTCGGTGATCGGGACCACCAGCACCGGCATTTCTCTGACAGCTTGGCCTCTGGGATCCAGACCTGGCCGTTTGGGGCACTTGCACTTAGCAGAGCGTCCAGCTTCCCGAGAGCCGTCGCCAGAATTTTGGACCCTAGAGGTGGTCTCTGTCGGTCCCGAGACATTGCCTCTGGATTTGGTGCCCAGGGTGAATTGGAGGTCCTGAGCGCAGACCCGGGGCGAAGGCGCCCGGCGCCACGTCAAAAATTCCCCAAGAGCTGCCGCTTGCGATTTCGCACCACACATGGGGTCGGTGATCGGGACCACCAGCACCGGCATTTCTCTGACAGCTTGGCCTCTGGGATCCAGACCTGGCCGTTTGGGGCACTTGCACTTAGCAGAGCGTCCAGCTTCCCGAGAGCCGTCGCCAGAATTTTGGACCCTAGAGGTGGTCTCTGTCGGTCCCGAGACATTGCCTCTGGATTTGGTGCCCAGGGTGAACTTGTCTGCCCTGAGCACAGACCCGGGGCGAAGGCGCCCGGCGCCACGTCAAAAATTCCCCAAGAGCTGCCGCTTGCGATTTCGCACCACACATGGGGTCGGTGATCGGGACCACCAGCACCGGCATTTCTCTGACAGCTTGGCCTCTGGGATCCAGACCTGGCCGTTTGGGGCACTTGCACTTAGCAGAGCGTCCAGCTTCCCGAGAGCCGTCGCCAGAATTTTGGACCCTAGAGGTGGTCTCTGTCGGTCCCGAGACATTGCCTCTGGATTTGGTGCCCAGGGTGAATTGGAGGTCCTGAGCACAGACCCGGGGCGAAGGCGCCCGGCGCCACGTCAAAAATTCCCCAAGAGCTGCCGCTTGCGATTTCACACCACACATGGGGTCGGTGATCGGGACCACCAGCACCGGCATTTCTCTGACAGCTTGGCCTCTGGGATCCAGACCTGGCCGTTTGGGGCACTTGCACTTAGCAGAGCGTCCAGCTTCCCGAGAGCCGTCGCCAGAATTTTGGACCCTAGAGGTGGTCTCTGTCGGTCCCGAGACATTGCCTCTGGATTTGGTGCCCAGGGTGAACTTGTCTGCCCTGAGCGCAGGTCTGGGGCGAAGGCGCCCGGCGCCACGTCAAAAATTCCCCAAGAGCTGCCGCTTGCGATTTCGCACCACACATGGGGTCGGTGATCGGGACCACCAGCACCGGCATTTCTCTGACAGCTTGGCCTCTGGGATCCAGACCTGGCCGTTTGGGGCACTTGCACTTAGCAGAGCGTCCAGCTTCCCGAGAGCCGTCGCCAGAATTTTGGACCCTAGAGGTGGTCTCTGTCGGTCCCGAGACATTGCCTCTGGATTTGGTGCCCAGGGTGAACTTGTCTGCCCTGAGCGCAGACCCGGGGCGAAGGCGCCCGGCGCCACGTCAAAAATTCCCCAAGAGCTGCCGCTTGCGATTTCGCACCACACATGGGGTCGGTGATCGGGACCACCAGCACCGGCATTTCTCTGACAGCTTGGCCTCTGGGATCCAGACCTGGCCGTTTGGGGCACTTGCACTTAGCAGAGCGTCCAGCTTCCCGAGAGCCGTCGCCAGAATTTTGGACCCTAGAGGTGGTCTCTGTCGGTCCCGAGACATTGCCTCTGGATTTGGTGCCCAGGGTGAATTGGAGGTCCTGAGCGCAGACCCGGGGCGAAGGCGCCCGGCGCCACGTCAAAAATTCCCCAAGAGCTGCCGCTTGCGATTTCGCACCACACATGGGGTCGGTGATCGGGACCACCAGCACCGGCATTTCTCTGACAGCTTGGCCTCTGGAATCCAGACCTGGCCGTTTGGGGCACTTGCACTTAGCAGAGCGTCCAGCTTCCCGAGAGCCGTCGCCAGAATTTTGGACCCTAGAGGTGGTCTCTGTCGGTCCCGAGACATTGCCTCTGGATTTGGTGCCCAGGGTGAACTTGTCTGCCCTGAGCGCAGGTCTGGGGCGAAGGCGCCCGGCGCCACGTCAAAAATTCCCCACGAGCTGCCGCTTGCGATTTCGCACCACACATGGGGTCGGTGATCGGGACCACCAGCACCGGCATTTCTCTGACAGTTTGGCCTCTGGGATCCAGACCTGGCCGTTTGGGGCACTTGCACTTAGCAGAGCGTCCAGCTTCCCGAGAGCCGTCGCCAGAATTTTGGACCCTAGAGGTGGTCTCTGTCGGTCCCGAGACATTGCCTCTGGATTTGGTGCCCAGGGTGAACTTGTCTGCCCTGAGCGCAGGTCTGGGGCGAAGGCGCCCGGCGCCACGTCAAAAATTCCCCAAGAGCTGCCGCTTGCGATTTCGCACCACACATGGGGTCGGTGATCGGGACCACCAGCACCGGCATTTCTCTGACAGCTTGGCCTCTGGGATCCAGACCTGGCCTTTTGGGGCACTTGCACTTAGCAGAGCGTCCAGCTTCCCGAGAGCCGTCGCCAGAATTTTGGACCCTAGAGGTGGTCTCTGTCGGTCCCGAGACATTGCCTCTGGATTTGGTGCCCAGGGTGAACTTGTCTGCCCTGAGCGCAGGTCTGGGGCGAAGGCGCCCGGCGCCACGTCAAAAATTCCCCAAGAGCTGCCGCTTGCGATTTCGCACCACACATGGGGTCGGTGATCGGGACCACCAGCACCGGCATTTCTCTGACAGCTTGGCCTCTGGGATCCAGACCTGGCCGTTTGGGGCACTTGCACTTAGCAGAGCGTCCAGCTTCCCGAGAGCCGTCGCCAGAATTTTGGACCCTAGAGGTGGTCTCTGTCGGTCCCGAGACATTGCCTCTGGATTTGGTGCCCAGGGTGAATTGGAGGTCCTGAGCGCAGACCCGGGGCGAAGGCGCCCGGCGCCACGTCAAAAATTCCCCAAGAGCTGCCGCTTGCGATTTCGCACCACACATGGGGTCGGTGATCGGGACCACCAGCACCGGCATTTCTCTGACAGCTTGGCCTCTGGGATCCAGACCTGGCCGTTTGGGGCACTTGCACTTAGCAGAGCGTCCAGCTTCCCGAGAGCCGTCGCCAGAATTTTGGACCCTAGAGGTGGTCTCTGTCGGTCCCGAGACATTGCCTCTGGATTTGGTGCCCAGGGTGAACTTGTCTGCCCTGAGCACAGACCCGGGGCGAAGGCGCCCGGCGCCACGTCAAAAATTCCCCAAGAGCTGCCGCTTGCGATTTCGCACCACACATGGGGTCGGTGATCGGGACCACCAGCACCGGCATTTCTCTGACAGCTTGGCCTCTGGGATCCAGACCTGGCCGTTTGGGGCACTTGCACTTAGCAGAGCGTCCAGCTTCCCGAGAGCCGTCGCCAGAATTTTGGACCCTAGAGGTGGTCTCTGTCGGTCCCGAGACATTGCCTCTGGATTTGGTGCCCAGGGTGAATTGGAGGTCCTGAGCACAGACCCGGGGCGAAGGCGCCCGGCGCCACGTCAAAAATTCCCCAAGAGCTGCCGCTTGCGATTTCGCACCACACATGGGGTCGGTGATCGGGACCACCAGCACCGGCATTTCTCTGACAGCTTGGCCTCTGGGATCCAGACCTGGCCGTTTGGGGCACTTGCACTTAGCAGAGCGTCCAGCTTCCCGAGAGCCGTCGCCAGAATTTTGGACCCTAGAGGTGGTCTCTGTCGGTCCCGAGACATTGCCTCTGGATTTGGTGCCCAGGGTGAATTGGAGGTCCTGAGCGCAGACCCGGGGCGAAGGCGCCCGGCGCCACGTCAAAAATTCCCCAAGAGCTGCCGCTTGCGATTTCGCACCACACATGGGGTCGGTGATCGGGACCACCAGCACCGGCATTTCTCTGACAGCTTGGCCTCTGGGATCCAGACCTGGCCGTTTGGGGCACTTGCACTTAGCAGAGCGTCCAGCTTCCCGAGAGCCGTCGCCAGAATTTTGGACCCTAGAGGTGGTCTCTGTCGGTCCCGAGACATTGCCTCTGGATTTGGTGCCCAGGGTGAACTTGTCTGCCCTGAGCACAGACCCGGGGCGAAGGCGCCCGGCGCCACGTCAAAAATTCCCCAAGAGCTGCCGCTTGCGATTTCGCACCACACATGGGGTCGGTGATCGGGACCACCAGCACCGGCATTTCTCTGACAGCTTGGCCTCTGGGATCCAGACCTGGCCGTTTGGGGCACTTGCACTTAGCAGAGCGTCCAGCTTCCCGAGAGCCGTCGCCAGAATTTTGGACCCTAGAGGTGGTCTCTGTCGGTCCCGAGACATTGCCTCTGGATTTGGTGCCCAGGGTGAATTGGAGGTCCTGAGCGCAGACCCGGGGCGAAGGCGCCCGGCGCCACGTCAAAAATTCCCCAAGAGCTGCCGCTTGCGATTTCGCACCACACATGGGGTCGGTGATCGGGACCACCAGCACCGGCATTTCTCTGACAGCTTGGCCTCTGGGATCCAGACCTGGCCGTTTGGGGCACTTGCACTTAGCAGAGCGTCCAGCTTCCCGAGAGCCGTCGCCAGAATTTTGGACCCTAGAGGTGGTCTCTGTCGGTCCCGAGACATTGCCTCTGGATTTGGTGCCCAGGGTGAACTTGTCTGCCCTGAGCACAGACCCGGGGCGAAGGCGCCCGGCGCCACGTCAAAAATTCCCCAAGAGCTGCCGCTTGCGATTTCGCACCACACATGGGGTCGGTGATCGGGACCACCAGCACCGGCATTTCTCTGACAGCTTGGCCTCTGGGATCCAGACCTGGCCGTTTGGGGCACTTGCACTTAGCAGAGCGTCCAGCTTCCCGAGAGCCGTCGCCAGAATTTTGGACCCTAGAGGTGGTCTCTGTCGGTCCCGAGACATTGCCTCTGGATTTGGTGCCCAGGGTGAATTGGAGGTCCTGAGCACAGACCCGGGGCGAAGGCGCCCGGCGCCACGTCAAAAATTCCCCAAGAGCTGCCGCTTGCGATTTCGCACCACACATGGGGTCGGTGATCGGGACCACCAGCACCGGCATTTCTCTGACAGCTTGGCCTCTGGGATCCAGACCTGGCCGTTTGGGGCACTTGCACTTAGCAGAGCGTCCAGCTTCCCGAGAGCCGTCGCCAGAATTTTGGACCCTAGAGGTGGTCTCTGTCGGTCCCGAGACATTGCCTCTGGATTTGGTGCCCAGGGTGAATTGGAGGTCCTGAGCGCAGACCCGGGGCGAAGGCGCCCGGCGCCACGTCAAAAATTCCCCAAGAGCTGCCGCTTGCGATTTCGCACCACACATGGGGTCGGTGATCGGGACCACCAGCACCGGCATTTCTCTGACAGCTTGGCCTCTGGGATCCAGACCTGGCCGTTTGGGGCACTTGCACTTAGCAGAGCGTCCAGCTTCCCGAGAGCCGTCGCCAGAATTTTGGACCCTAGAGGTGGTCTCTGTCGGTCCCGAGACATTGCCTCTGGATTTGGTGCCCAGGGTGAACTTGTCTGCCCTGAGCACAGACCCGGGGCGAAGGCGCCCGGCGCCACGTCAAAAATTCCCCAAGAGCTGCCGCTTGCGATTTCGCACCACACATGGGGTCGGTGATCGGGACCACCAGCACCGGCATTTCTCTGACAGCTTGGCCTCTGGGATCCAGACCTGGCCGTTTGGGGCACTTGCACTTAGCAGAGCGTCCAGCTTCCCGAGAGCCGTCGCCAGAATTTTGGACCCTAGAGGTGGTCTCTGTCGGTCCCGAGACATTGCCTCTGGATTTGGTGCCCAGGGTGAATTGGAGGTCCTGAGCACAGACCCGGGGCGAAGGCGCCCGGCGCCACGTCAAAAATTCCCCAAGAGCTGCCGCTTGCGATTTCGCACCACACATGGGGTCGGTGATCGGGACCACCAGCACCGGCATTTCTCTGACAGCTTGGCCTCTGGGATCCAGACCTGGCCGTTTGGGGCACTTGCACTTAGCAGAGCGTCCAGCTTCCCGAGAGCCGTCGCCAGAATTTTGGACCCTAGAGGTGGTCTCTGTCGGTCCCGAGACATTGCCTCTGGATTTGGTGCCCAGGGTGAACTTGTCTGCCCTGAGCGCAGGTCTGGGGCGAAGGCGCCCGGCGCCACGTCAAAAATTCCCCAAGAGCTGCCGCTTGCGATTTCGCACCACACATGGGGTCAGTGATCGGGACCACCAGCACCGGCATTTCTCTGACAGCTTGGCCTCTGGGATCCAGACCTGGCCTTTTGGGGCACTTGCACTTAGCAGAGCGTCCAGCTTCCCGAGAGCCGTCGCCAGAATTTTGGACCCTAGAGGTGGTCTCTGTCGGTCCCGAGACATTGCCTCTGGATTTGGTGCCCAGGGTGAACTTGTCTGCCCTGAGCGCAGGTCTGGGGCGAAGGCGCCCGGCGCCACGTCAAAAATTCCCCAAGAGCTGCCGCTTGCGATTTCGCACCACACATGGGGTCGGTGATCGGGACCACCAGCACCGGCATTTCTCTGACAGCTTGGCCTCTGGGATCCAGACCTGGCCGTTTGGGGCACTTGCACTTAGCAGAGCGTCCAGCTTCCCGAGAGCCGTCGCCAGAATTTTGGACCCTAGAGGTGGTCTCTGTCGGTCCCGAGACATTGCCTCTGGATTTGGTGCCCAGGGTGAATTGGAGGTCCTGAGCGCAGACCCGGGGCGAAGGCGCCCGGCGCCACGTCAAAAATTCCCCAAGAGCTGCCGCTTGCGATTTCGCACCACACATGGGGTCGGTGATCGGGACCACCAGCACCGGCATTTCTCTGACAGCTTGGCCTCTGGGATCCAGACCTGGCCGTTTGGGGCACTTGCACTTAGCAGAGCGTCCAGCTTCCCGAGAGCCGTCGCCAGAATTTTGGACCCTAGAGGTGGTCTCTGTCGGTCCCGAGACATTGCCTCTGGATTTGGTGCCCAGGGTGAATTGGAGGTCCTGAGCACAGACCCGGGGCGAAGGCGCCCGGCGCCACGTCAAAAATTCCCCAAGAGCTGCCGCTTGCGATTTCGCACCACACATGGGGTCGGTGATCGGGACCACCAGCACCGGCATTTCTCTGACAGCTTGGCCTCTGGGATCCAGACCTGGCCGTTTGGGGCACTTGCACTTAGCAGAGCGTCCAGCTTCCCGAGAGCCGTCGCCAGAATTTTGGACCCTAGAGGTGGTCTCTGTCGGTCCCGAGACATTGCCTCTGGATTTGGTGCCCAGGGTGAACTTGTCTGCCCTGAGCGCAGGTCTGGGGCGAAGGCGCCCGGCGCCACGTCAAAAATTCCCCAAGAGCTGCCGCTTGCGATTTCGCACCACACATGGGGTCGGTGATCGGGACCACCAGCACCGGCATTTCTCTGACAGCTTGGCCTCTGGGATCCAGACCTGGCCTTTTGGGGCACTTGCACTTAGCAGAGCGTCCAGCTTCCCGAGAGCCGTCGCCAGAATTTTGGACCCTAGAGGTGGTCTCTGTCGGTCCCGAGACATTGCCTCTGGATTTGGTGCCCAGGGTGAACTTGTCTGCCCTGAGCGCAGGTCTGGGGCGAAGGCGCCCGGCGCCACGTCAAAAATTCCCCAAGAGCTGCCGCTTGCGATTTCGCACCACACATGGGGTCGGTGATCGGGACCACCAGCACCGGCATTTCTCTGACAGCTTGGCCTCTGGGATCCAGACCTGGCCGTTTGGGGCACTCGCACTTAGCAGAGCGTCCAGCTTCCCGAGAGCCGTCGCCAGAATTTTGGACCCTAGAGGTGGTCTCTGTCGGTCCCGAGACATTGCCTCTGGATTTGGTGCCCAGGGTGAATTGGAGGTCCTGAGCGCAGACCCGGGGCGAAGGCGCCCGGCGCCACGTCAAAAATTCCCCAAGAGCTGCCGCTTGCGATTTCGCACCACACATGGGGTCGGTGATCGGGACCACCAGCACCGGCATTTCTCTGACAGCTTGGCCTCTGGGATCCAGACCTGGCCGTTTGGGGCACTTGCACTTAGCAGAGCGTCCAGCTTCCCGAGAGCCGTCGCCAGAATTTTGGACCCTAGAGGTGGTCTCTGTCGGTCCCGAGACATTGCCTCTGGATTTGGTGCCCAGGGTGAATTGGAGGTCCTGAGCACAGACCCGGGGCGAAGGCGCCCGGCGCCACGTCAAAAATTCCCCAAGAGCTGCCGCTTGCGATTTCGCACCACACATGGGGTCGGTGATCGGGACCACCAGCACCGGCATTTCTCTGACAGCTTGGCCTCTGGGATCCAGACCTGGCCTTTTGGGGCACTTGCACTTAGCAGAGCGTCCAGCTTCCCGAGAGCCGTCGCCAGAATTTTGGACCCTAGAGGTGGTCTCTGTCGGTCCCGAGACATTGCCTCTGGATTTGGTGCCCAGGGTGAATTGGAGGTCCTGAGCGCAGACCCGGGGCGAAGGCGCCCGGCGCCACGTCAAAAATTCCCCAAGAGCTGCCGCTTGCGATTTCGCACCACACATGGGGTCGGTGATCGGGACCACCAGCACCGGCATTTCTCTGACAGCTTGGCCTCTGGGATCCAGACCTGGCCTTTTGGGGCACTTGCACTTAGCAGAGCGTCCAGCTTCCCGAGAGCCGTCGCCAGAATTTTGGACCCTAGAGGTGGTCTCTGTCGGTCCCGAGACATTGCCTCTGGATTTGGTGCCCAGGGTGAATTGGAGGTCCTGAGCGCAGACCCGGGGCGAAGGCGCCCGGCGCCACGTCAAAAATTCCCCAAGAGCTGCCGCTTGCGATTTCGCACCACACATGGGGTCGGTGATCGGGACCACCAGCACCGGCATTTCTCTGACAGCTTGGCCTCTGGGATCCAGACCTGGCCGTTTGGGGCACTTGCACTTAGCAGAGCGTCCAGCTTCCCGAGAGCCGTCGCCAGAATTTTGGACCCTAGAGGTGGTCTCTGTCGGTCCCGAGACATTGCCTCTGGATTTGGTGCCCAGGGTGAACTTGTCTGCCCTGAGCACAGACCCGGGGCGAAGGCGCCCGGCGCCACGTCAAAAATTCCCCAAGAGCTGCCGCTTGCGATTTCGCACCACACATGGGGTCGGTGATCGGGACCACCAGCACCGGCATTTCTCTGACAGCTTGGCCTCTGGGATCCAGACCTGGCCGTTTGGGGCACTTGCACTTAGCAGAGCGTCCAGCTTCCCGAGAGCCGTCGCCAGAATTTTGGACCCTAGAGGTGGTCTCTGTCGGTCCCGAGACATTGCCTCTGGATTTGGTGCCCAGGGTGAATTGGAGGTCCTGAGCGCAGACCCGGGGCGAAGGCGCCCGGCGCCACGTCAAAAATTCCCCAAGAGCTGCCGCTTGCGATTTCGCACCACACATGGGGTCGGTGATCGGGACCACCAGCACCGGCATTTCTCTGACAGCTTGGCCTCTGGGATCCAGACCTGGCCGTTTGGGGCACTTGCACTTAGCAGAGCGTCCAGCTTCCCGAGAGCCGTCGCCAGAATTTTGGACCCTAGAGGTGGTCTCTGTCGGTCCCGAGACATTGCCTCTGGATTTGGTGCCCAGGGTGAACTTGTCTGCCCTGAGCACAGACCCGGGGCGAAGGCGCCCGGCGCCACGTCAAAAATTCCCCAAGAGCTGCCGCTTGCGATTTCGCACCACACATGGGGTCGGTGATCGGGACCACCAGCACCGGCATTTCTCTGACAGCTTGGCCTCTGGGATCCAGACCTGGCCGTTTGGGGCACTTCACTTAGCAGAGCGTCCAGCTTCCCGAGAGCCGTCGCCAGAATTTTGGACCCTAGAGGTGGTCTCTGTCGGTCCCGAGACATTGCCTCTGGATTTGGTGCCCAGGGTGAATTGGAGGTCCTGAGCGCAGACCCGGGGCGAAGGCGCCCGGCGCCACGTCAAAAATTCCCCAAGAGCTGCCGCTTGCGATTTCGCACCACACATGGGGTCGGTGATCGGGACCACCAGCACCGGCATTTCTCTGACAGCTTGGCCTCTGGGATCCAGACCTGGCCGTTTGGGGCACTTGCACTTAGCAGAGCGTCCAGCTTCCCGAGAGCCGTCGCCAGAATTTTGGACCCTAGAGGTGGTCTCTGTCGGTCCCGAGACATTGCCTCTGGATTTGGTGCCCAGGGTGAACTTGTCTGCCCTGAGCGCAGGTCTGGGGCGAAGGCGCCCGGCGCCACGTCAAAAATTCCCCAAGAGCTGCCGCTTGCGATTTCGCACCACACATGGGGTCGGTGATCAGGACCACCAGCACCGGCATTTCTCTGACAGCTTGGCCTCTGGGATCCAGACCTGGCCTTTTGGGGCACTTGCACTTAGCAGAGCGTCCAGCTTCCCGAGAGCCGTCGCCAGAATTTTGGACCCTAGAGGTGGTCTCTGTCGGTCCCGAGACATTGCCTCTGGATTTGGTGCCCAGGGTGAACTTGTCTGCCCTGAGCGCAGGTCTGGGGCGAAGGCGCCCGGCGCCACGTCAAAAATTCCCCAAGAGCTGCCGCTTGCGATTTCGCACCACACATGGGGTCGGTGATCGGGACCACCAGCACCGGCATTTCTCTGACAGCTTGGCCTCTGGGATCCAGACCTGGCCTTTTGGGGCACTTGCACTTAGCAGAGCGTCCAGCTTCCCGAGAGCCGTCGCCAGAATTTTGGACCCTAGAGGTGGTCTCTGTCGGTCCCGAGACATTGCCTCTGGATTTGGTGCCCAGGGTGAACTTGTCTGCCCTGAGCGCAGGTCTGGGGCGAAGGCGCCCGGCGCCACGTCAAAAATTCCCCAAGAGCTGCCGCTTGCGATTTCGCACCACACATGGGGTCGGTGATCG